>NC_058524.1:47536578-47839609 GCF_904849725.1 Hordeum vulgare subsp. vulgare
ATAAAAATCTAGTAAGCAAACTGAGCTGCAGATTGAGCTGGTTATTGGCATTAGTACTTTCTGACTGTTGTGAAATTTCTTCGTAGGTGGATCTCAGCACTATGCTCGAGGAGGAAGTCCTCTACGTCAAGTTTTTGAAGCTACAGATCAAGGTAAGCCCAAATGACATGGTTGCATTAGGCCTTTTATCCCCTAGGAACTCTGTGTGTGATCGTGATGTGTCTTACAAGAAATTTTGTTCATCATTTCATGGTGATGAACTCTGCAATAGTTTGCTGCTGCAATACCTACTTTTCTGTAGATTGGGTCTTATTTAAACTAAACATGAGAATCCTACTGTGTTATTATATCCTCGCACTACGGTACTAGTATTAGAATTGTGTTGATTGAATAATATCTCGAATAGAACATGAGTTACGCTGCGTTATTTAGTCCCTAAATTAATATAGAAGAAAGAAGGACTTGAATTTATGCTAGTACTCCTACCAAAGTTTGTATTCCTGCTTTGTTATCGTTCTGGGCCAGTCGGTGCCTGCTGAAGCTTACTGAATGTACCTCTTGTTCTGGACCAGTTTTGGTTTTGTAAAGCAAAAAAAAAGTATAGAGAAGCACACACTTGTTCCTTAGTTGTCACCACTCACATTTTCTCAACAAACCTTACGATATTGCAAGTGTCTAATATGAATCTCGGGGGACCTATTCCTGCAACCAATTTCGAACAAGTATGTATAGTCACCAATTAAGTTTGTCTATGGGATTTATTTATTTTTGGGCACCTTGCCTGGAATATTGGACTTTATGTGCGTGTATCCACCACAGTTGGAAATGAACTTCTACGAAATTGGCGCAGGTTGTGATGACCTATCCGGACCGGGCCGTAGAGCCGAGCCACTCAGGAGTAGCGGGGCTGCGCGTGGAAAAGGTATCATCGCTTCAACGCATCTGCTCACAATGTGTGCGTCCCTCTGTTGATGATATGTATAAGCGACAAGAATTCGTTGCCACTGTGTTGTATGTATTCCTTTGTCCATATGATTGGGCAGTGGGAGTTGTGCATAGTACCATATAATATTTTTCCTTTTCCTAATCCATCGCAAGGAGCTTCATATTAAGTTTGTTGTTAGCTTCCCCAGGAAAAAAAAAAGTTTGTTGTTAGCTGTAGCCTGCTTCAAGTGTGTACAGATTCATGTATCAAGTTTCTTCACATGTTCACGGACTAGTGGATGTAGATTTCTTACCAAATGATCATCTTGGTAAGCTACCAACAAAAGTTGCAATCAAGGATGTAGATTTCTTAATACTCATCATGTTATAATACTCCTAGCTTTGCCACTTTAAAGACATTTCATAAAATCGGACCTTAACCACTTTGGATGTGGGTTTATGCCATTTCTGTTTGGTAGGAGTTTATTAGCTATATGCACTAAAATTATGTGAGCTGGCGACGCCTCTGCATCGTCGTCGACCGAATTAGGGGAGCAACATGCGACGATTCTAGCGTTAGCATTGAGCATGCGCTGGTTCAGATTTAGGAGAGGTTCAAACTGCAGTGCGGTTTAGACTTAGGAGAGGTTCAGACTGCGGTGCTACACAACTGCGTCACCAGCCCTTCTGCAGGTATGCAAGCTCATCCTCTTCTCTTATTTCATACTGATGCAAAGGAGAGGTACCAATCTGGAGATTGGTTTCTCGATCAAGGGAATGACTAGAACAACTATTTTGGGAGTGATGACTTCTAGATTTACCTTTGTTATGTTAACTGTATGGGATCTTGACCCAAAGTTCCATAAATATACACTTGCTATGTTAACTGTATAGTGTTGACCCAAAGTTGGAAACTTTTCTTAGTCGTATGTTGGATGGCCAGATCTATGAAAACTTGCAGATTCACCTTTGCTATTTGGTGTGAATTTTTTTTCTGTAGAAGTTATATGGTTTACACTTTATACCCTTATTCTAAAAAAAAATCACTTGTAATTGCAGATGGGGAATGAACCAGAGTCAGACTTCAGGATGTTCTGGGAAGAATTCTGCTATTTCATCTCTAAAAAGGTATCTAAAGTTCCTGGTTAAAAACTGTATCTTGTGCAACAAACCTAACTTGAATCATCATTTTGTCTTTTCAGTCCGAAAGCACAATTCATGAGTTATCTGACTCGGTTTGGTAAGTGACATGCGTAAATTTTTGTTTCCTTGTGTATCTCATGATGATGCTCCATAGATAGGCTATGGGGCTTGGCTTGAGAAGCAGCAAATAACTTGTTTCTGTAGATTATACTTTATATATGCCTACATGGTTTTAGATATAATAAACATACCGGCTGCAAAGGATATTTATTCTATGTAATGTTGTTCCTTATTGTGCATTGAATAATTCTTACATTCGATGTATTAGCTTGATGTGTTCTTCTTGTAGCTGCCTAAAGTTATTTACATGGTTCTGTGGTCTACTTAACAATATGATTGTTTTCTTTATTCTATATTTCTGCCTCACCAGGCCATTGGGTTATCTCTGCTTTATTTGTGTGTATGTCTTCCATTTGTTTTTTTCCAAATTTTCTGAAATTTCACCATGAACATTTTCTTTTTTGCATTCCTGAGTATTCGCCAATTTAACCTTCATATTTGATGTTTGGTCGTGTATTAAGGTACCCATGGGTTTCTTTGATCTCACGGGATGTAGTTTTTGCACAGGTGAAGTACGAAGCCAAGTGTGAAGCTATGAAGCGTATGAACAAAGAGTAGCATATGTGTTGTAATAGTAGGCAGTAATAGGCATATCTGGGTTGTGGTGTAGTGTAAAGATTGTAATAGACAAATTTAATGTTGGTTTGCACGGATTTTATTTTCTCCATAGCCTGTTTGACATATTGATTTTCAATGTGATTTGAATACTTTTGAAATGGCAACTTGACAAGGTGACCAATTTATGATATTTATTTGACAAAATGTGAAATTTATGACGTGTGGGACTAATTTTGAGATCAGCATGACATGTGGGACCAGTACAAAAATAAAATAGCCAAAAAAGAAAATCAGTAGAAAGTAAAAGGCCACAAACCAAAATTCAAAAAAAAACTAAAGTGGCTGTAAATAGGCTAAGGCCCAAAAAGAAGCCCAATAAGAAAAAGCCCAAAAAAATAAAACCAGCCCATGTGATCAATTGAAATGGGTTGGGCTGATTTCAACCATGACGTTTTGATTTTGTTGTAAGTTTGCCATGTAGGACTGGGTTTGATTGCCAACGATGATTTAGGATCGTCATAAAGGTTACGACGATCTAGGAATCATCGTAAAAGTTACGACGGTTTTGATCAAAACGTCGCTGTTGTTCATTTCTGACACTCCGTTTTCGACGCTTGGTTTTTCGTCATGAGATCGTCGTAAATTAAAAACCGTGACGATGTAGCGACGAAAAAATAGCGTCGTGTATTAGCATATTCCTTGTAGTGCTACTGGTCCTTGCTACGTTACTTTGCCGCTATAGCTGTCACTTCTGCTACTGTTACTCTGTTGCTACTGTTGTGTACTTTGCTGCTACTGTTGTTACTCTGCTGCTACTGGTTACTGTTGCTACTGCTGCTATCACCCTACTTTGCTACTGATACTTTGCTGCAGATACTAAATCTTTCACGTGTGGTTGAATTGACAACTCAACTGATAATACTTGAGAATATTCTTTCGCTTCCCCTTGAGTCGAATCAATAAATTTGGGTTGAATACTCTACCCTCGAAAACTGTTGCGATCCCCTATACTTGTGGGTTATCAAGAGTTTTTTCTGGCGCCGTTGCCGGGGAAGCCAAGTCAAGAATATTCTCTCGTCAATGTGCCTTTTTCTGGCGCCATTGTTGGGGAAGCACAGCTCTATTCTGTGAGTCATTTGGGATTTACGTCTGCTGATCACTATGAAGAATCCGAAAGATCCAAGAACCAAAGTCTTGCCCTCAACTACGAGGACAGGTAAGGAACTTCCATCTAGCTCTGCACTTGATTCACCTTCAGTTATGAGTAAGTTTGCGACACCACCTCCTGCTAGAAATCTTGATATGTCGCATGTGCTTGATGATGCTACTACTGCTTTGCCAAATGATGCTATGCTTGATACTGCTTTGCCTGATGATGCTATGCTTGATACTGCTTTACCTGATGATGCTATGCTTGATACTGCTTTGCCACTAGGTGCATTCCTTGATGCACAAATTGCAAGAGTTGCAGCTAGATGTGATGATACTTCTGAAACTGCTGATACTATTGAAGTAGAACCTGCTATTTTGCCTGCTAGAACTAGCTCTCCTAGATATGAATTGCCTGATATGCCTAAGCGTTATGTAATGGAGGAAGAGATAGCTGAGGATTTTCTTGCGTGTAAGGATAGCTATGATGTTGAGAATTTACTGCGCAAGTGGAAAGAAAAATCTCTGAACGCTAGGATGAAATACGACCCGAAGTTTGCTACTTCGCCTATCTTTGTGATCGATAAGGATTATGAATCCTCTATCAACCCTGAGTTAATCACTCTGGTCGAATCTGATCCTTTTCACGGTTATGAGTCTGAGACGGTTGTATCCCATCTTACCAAACTGCACGATATAGCCACCCTATTCACGAGTGAGGAAAAGATCCGCCACTACTATATCCTCAAGTTGTTTCCTTTCTCGCTAAAGGATGATGCTAAGACCTGGTTCACTTCTCTTGCTCCTGGTTGTGTGCGTAGGCCCCAGGATATGGTCTACTACTTCTCTGAAAAATATTTCCCTGCCCATAAGAAGCAAGCTGCCTTGTAGGAAATATACAACTTTGCAGAGGTTGAAGAAGAGAGTCTCCCACAAGCTTGGGGGAGGCTCGTCCAGCTACTGACTGCTTTGCCTGATCACCCTCTTGAGAAGAATGAAATACTTGATATCTTCTATAATGGACTTACCGATGCCTCTAGAGACCACCTAGATAGTTGTGCCGGTTGTGTTTTTAGGGAACGAACTGTAGAACAAGCTAAGATCCTATTGAATAATATCTTGTGCAATGAGAATGCTTGGACTATTCCCGAACCACCTCCAAAGCCAACTCCGAAGAAAAGAGGTATTCTATTCCTCAGTCCCGAAGATATGCAAGAAGCTAAGAAATCTATGAAAGAGAAAGGCATTAAATCTGAAGATGTCAAAAATCTACCACCTATCGAAGAGATCCATGGTCTTGATAACCCGATACAGGTAGTAGAAGTAAATTCTCTTTGTAGATTCAATGAGAGTGATATTCCTTTTGATAAACCTGCTAGCTTATGCCTGGATGAATTTGATAACTTTGTTGCCAAATAACAAAGCTTCAATGATTATGTTAGCACACAATTGGAACAGAATGCTCGTATGCTTAGTCATTTAAGTGCTTGTGTGGAAAGAAATGTCAATGATCTTAAGCTTCTGAGTAAACATGCCTCTATGGTTACTACTCAGGTAGAACAGGTACTTAAGGCTCAGAATGACTTGCTCAATGAGTTGAATGCCAATTCTGTCAGAGTCGTCACTAGAGGCGGTAGAATGACCCAGGAACCTTTGTATCCTGAGGGTCATCCTAAGAGAATTGAACAAGATTCCCAAGGAGTTAGCACTGATGCACCTAGTCATCCTAGAAAGTAGAAGAGAGATGGTACGAACTTGCACGCTAGCAACCCTGTTACTTCTACAGCTCGAGAATCCTAACGATGTATGTGTCTCTGATGCCGAAACACAATCTGGTGATGAACATGAGCCTAATGATCATATCGATAGTGATGCTCATGTTGATGCTCAACCTAGCAATGAGAAGGATGTGGAGATTGAACCTGTTGATCTTGATAACCCACAGCCAAAGAAAAGAAGATACGATAAGAATGACTTTGTTGCTAGGAAGCATGGTAAAGAAAGGGAACCATGGGTTCAGAAACCCATGCCCTTTCCTCCCAAACCATCCAAGAAAAAGGATGATGAGGATTTTGAGCGATTCGTTGAAATGATTAGACCTGTCTTTCTGCAAATGCGTTTGACAGATATGCTCAAAATGTTTCCATATGCTAAGTACATGAAGGGTATTGTGACTAATAAGAGGAGGATACCTAAGGTTGAGATTTCCACCATGCTCGCTAATTATACCTTCAAGGGTGGAACTCCTAAGAAACTAGGTGATCCCGGTGTGCCCACTATACCTTGCTCCATTAAAGGCAACTACGTTAGAACTGCGTTATGCAATCTTGGAGCCGGTGTTAGTGTTATGCCTATCTCTTTTTATCGTAGGCTTGAACTGGATAAGTTGACACCGACTGAAATCTCTCTGCAAATGGTTGACAAATCAACTGCTTTCCCTATCGGCATTTGCGAGGATGTGCCTGTTGTGGTTGCTAATGTCACTATCTTAACAGACTTTGTTATTCTAGGTATTCCCGAGGACGATGCCATGGTGGTCATCCTCGAAAGACCCTTTTTAAACACCGCAGGGGCTGTTATAGATTGCAACAAAGGCAATGTCACTTTCCATGTCAACGGTAATGAGCATACGGTGCACTTTCCAAAGAAACAATATCGAGTACATTGCATCAATGCTATCGAAAAAACTACATCGATTCTTATGGGGAGCTTTGAATGCCCTATTCCTCCTGTTAAGATGAAGTATGATTTGCCTGTTGGGGAGATACACATCCCCATTGAGGTAACCTAGTGACTATTCGAGAATTCTCCGTTCTCTTTTGCGATTCGAAAAGGTTTGTCAAGGAGACTTGATCAACCTCATTGACGGATTTCTTTCGATGACCATGAGATGGATGAATAGAGGAGTCACAAACCTCTGTTCCAAGCTTTCACCTTCGGTTGCTTAGAAGAAAAATGATAGATTTAGTTTACTTTTCCCTCTTTTCTGTTTTAGGGTCCCGGGGAAAAGTACCCCGAAAATAAAAGTTCTCCGAATGCCGTGAAAATCAAGTATGATTTTTTCTGGAATTTTTGAAAAATACTAAGACGAAGCGCTAGTCTGGGGGGCTGCACCAGTGTGCCACAAGCCCTGGAAGCGAGGGCACCCCATGGCCGCGCCTACCTAGCTTGTGGGGCCCATGTGCACCCCCTCCACTCATTCTAGCTCCCATCTGCTTCTCCTACCTCCAGAAAAAATCGTTTCGCAGCTCAAACCCGTGTTCTTGCTCTTCTTGCTGGGATTTTCGATCTCCTTGCTCAAAGCACCATTCTCTGAACTGTTTTGGGGAAATTACTCCTTCGTAAGTGACCCCTCCATCGGTCCAATTAGTTTTTGCTCTAGTGCCTTATACTTCGCGTATTTTTGCTACCTTGGTGACCTTGTTCTTGAGCTTTGCATGCTAATTTTAGATGGTCCCAAGTAGTTTTGATGCGTAATATGGCCTCTAGGCACTTGTGGGAGTAGTTGCTATGAGTTTTGTTAAGCCTTGTTCACTTTTCCTTAGAGTCACTATAAATTTCAGAAAATTTCAGAGATAGAAAAGGGAAAAGATGAGGAGGTTCTTAAGAGGCTCTTCAAGCCGTGACCCCAAGGATGATGGAAGTGAGAAGAAGCCCAAGTATCCGGTCCCTCGAGTTGCAGAAGTTCGAGCGCGCGAATGGCCAAGCGATGTGTTCTTACGCGCTGCCGGACTTTATAGGACTTTTATCACTAGGTGGAGAATGCAGGCCTTACCGCCTTCGTTGAAGATAAGTGTCTGCAATACCTCCTCCTCACTAATATTTTCGTGCAAAGCTTTAACTTCTATCCAATGAAGAATCCTCCTATGGTTGAGTTCAAATTATATGATATCCCCCAGCGCATGTCACTCCAGGATTTTTGCAATGTTTGCAAATTACCTTATGTTGGGGATATTCATGAACCTCGTCCACGGGACTTGGAGGCTTTCATCGATACAATTGATGTAGGAGAGGAGAGAGGAGTTTTCCCTAGAGCTGCTAGCATACATTTTCCCATGCTTCGGTACTTCTCATTATTCGTGGGAAAATGTTTGACTGGCCGTGGGAAAGCTGGGTCCGTTAGCTCCATAGATCTTGCGGTCTTGCATGAAGCCCTTTATAATGATAAAACTTATAGCTTGGGCGCTATAGTAGCTCAACGGTTGAACACGAACTGTTCTAAAGGCGTTGACTATGGAGGTATATATGCTACCCGTGTTGCTAGACATTTTGAGATACCTATTAGACTGGACGAGGAAGAAGAGATTCTTCTTCCCGAGAGATATCTAGATTATGATAGCATGGTTTGCCATGACTTTCTTGATAGAGTTATAAATAGAAGGATGATTTATAACCTGGTATTTAGTTAGGGTACTCGTGAGACTATTACTTTGCCTGCTCCTTCTTTGTTCAATCTTCATGCAGGCAGGTACATTATTATGCCCTCGGACATCTACGCATAATGGGGCTTAGCCCAACCACAGGTGCTCGTGCCCGAGCCACCAGTCGAGTACCACACGCCAGTTTATCAGTGGGAGCCAGAGGAGCTCACACAGCAGTGGCATCCTCAGTCCACTCCGGAGTACCCCGGAGCTGGTTATTTCTGTCCTTGGGAGTAGACCAACTTAGGCCAAAAGCCTAAGCTTGGTAGAGTACGTGTTTATCACCGACTTTACATTCTTGCTTATGCTTTCACTTTGTTCGTTGGTGTTCACACTTTGCCACTGTATCATCCATGCTAGTTTATTTTTCTTTTTCTCGTTTTCTTTTTGTGTGTCTGTCTAGTTTGAGAAAACCCAAAAATATTTTCTTTTTCGTCTTTTGCTTTTTGGGAGCTTTCCCGTGTAAATAGTTTTCTTTTTCTTTGGTTCAAGGTAGAAGACCATGGTTACAATGTTTAGTGGCTCTCGCCTGCATATCTGTTTATCTGTCAAAGAGCCATATTACTTTGTCTTCTCCTTTGTGTTTTCTTGCAGATTCTAGCTTAGTACAATGCACGAGCACTCTTATTATTGTTCACATCATTCGGTCGTGCAAGTGAAAGGCAATAATGACGATATATTATGAAGTGACTGAGCCAGGAAAAGGTGGTATGAACTCGATCTATTTTGTTTTTGTAAATATGACTAGCTCATCGTTCCTGATTCAGCTTTTTTGTGAGATAAAAATGTTTGCAATGACAACTTAGAGATCATAGTTTCTGATGCCATGCTTAATTAGCTCGGAGCTTATAATGGTTTGTCTTGGATGCCAACATGAATTTTGAGATGACTATAATGTAGTATGATAGGATGGTATCCTCCTTTGAATGTTTCAAGTGGCTTGACTTGGCGCATGTTTACGCATGTAGTTGAAACAAAATCAACATAGCCTCTATGATATTCATGTTCATGGTGATTTATGTCCTACTCATGCTTGCACTCAATGTTAGTTAATCTCAATGCATTTTGATGACTGTTGTCGCTCTCTAGTTGGTCGCTTCCCAGTCTATTGCTAGCCTTCACTTGTACTAAGCAGGAATACTGCTTGTGCATCCACTTCCATAAACCCAAAGTTGTTCCATATGAGTCCACCATACCTACCTATATGCGGTATCTACCTGCCGTTCCAAGTAAATTTGCATGTGCCACTCTCTAAACCTTCAAGAAATAATATGTTTTGCATGCCTGAACCGCTCATGTGGTGACAGGGGGCTATCAGTATCTTCCATGCTAGGCGGGTTATCCTCAATATGTGTTTATTCACTATCATTCACGAGAAAGGGGCCGATAATTGGAATTCCCAGTTCCATGCTCAAATCGAAAAGATAATTGCAAACAAAACTCCCCCTAGATTGATGTTGGTATGGACGGCACCCGAGGATTCGGCTAGTCGTGGAGTGTGATTGATCGGTGGTGGGGGAGTCAAAACTTTACTTTTCTGTTTGGGAACCGCCTATAGCATGTGTAGCGTGGAAGATGGTGAAAACTCTTAGTCATTGCGTTGATAATGAAAGCATGCCACCCAAAATTGTTATCTATGTTTTCAAAGCTTGAGCTCTGGCACCTCTGCAAATCAATGCTTCCCTCTGCGAAGGGCCTGTCTATTTATGTTCATGTTGAGTCATCCTCTTCTTATAAAAGCACCAATTAGAGAGCACCTCCGTCATTTTTATGCTTTGCTTCTAACTGTGATTTAGTATGACTGTGACTGGATCTTCTTTGCCATGAATTACAATGTTTAGTCAGCCCTTGGTCTTTGAAGGTGCTCTGCATTTATGTTTTGCGGTCTCAGAAAGAGCTAGCGAGATACCATATGTTCGTACTGCTTCATGATTGTTTTGATTGAAGTGTTGACGTTTGAGACTTATTATTATTTGCTCGCTAGTTGATTATGCCATTGATATGAGTTTATCGTGAGACCTAGATGTCATTTGCTTATGTGGTTTGCTTGTGATCTTGCTGAAATTATGGTTAAGAGTTAGACATAGTTGCAACAACAAGATCAAACAGAGTTCGTAAAAGTTTTTATTTTGTCTCTTTCAGTTTGTCAACTGAATTGCTTGAGGACAATCAAGGCTTTAAGCTTGGGGGAGTTGATACATCTCCGTCGTATCTACTTTTCCGAACTCTTTCGCCCTTGTTTTGGACTCTAATTTGCATGATTTTAATGGAACTAACCCGGACTAATGCTGTTTTCAGCAGAATTGCCATGGTGTTGTTTTTGCGCAGAAATAAAAGTTCTCGGAATGACCTGAAAATTTACGAAGAATTTTTGTGGAATATATAAAAAATACCGGCGCAAGAATCAGCGGAGGAAGTGGAGCGTGGAGCCCACAAGTACACCAGGCGCGACCCCCCTGGCCGCTCCTGGCAGGCTTGTGGGGCCCACAACGCTCCACTGCCTCCAATCTCAGCTCTATTTAGTCCGTCTCTCCCGAAAAAAAATCAAGGAGAAGAGTTCATCACGTTTTATGATACGGAGGCGCCGCCACCTCCTGTTCTTCCTCTGGAGGGCAGATCTGGAGTCTGTTTTGGGCTCCGGAGAGGGGATCATCGCCATCGTCATCATCAACCTTCCTTCATCGCCAATTCCATGATGCTCTTCACCGTTCGTGAGTAATCTCATCGTAGGCTTGCTGGACGGTGATGGGTTGGATGAGATCTATCATATAATCGAGTTAGTTTTGACGGGGATTGATCCCTAGTATCCACTATGTTCTGAGATTGATATTGATACTACTTTGCCATGCTTAATGCTTGTCACTAGGGCCCGAGTGCCATGATTTCAGATCTGAACCTATTATGTTGTCGCCAATATATGTGTGTTCTTGATCCTATCTTGCAAGTTGTAGTCACCTACTATGTGTTATGACCCGGCAACCCCGGAGTGACAATAGCCGGAACCACTCCCGGAGATGACCATAGTATGAGGAGTTCATGTATTCACCAAGTGTTAATGCGTTGGTCCGGTTCTTTATTAAAAGGAGAACCTTAATATCTCGTAGTTTCCATTAGGACCCCGCTGCCACGGGAGGGATGGACAATAGATGTCATGCAAGTTATTTTCCCTAAGCACGTATAACTACATATGGAATATATGCCTACATTAGATTGACGAACTGGAGCTAGTTACATATCTCTCCGTGTTATAACTGTTGCATGATGAATAGCATCCGGCATAATCATCCATCACTGATCCAATGCCTACGACTATTTTCCTACTGGTCCTTGCTACGTTACTTTGCCGCTACAGGTGTCACTGCTGCTACTGTTACTCTGTTGCTACTGCTGTTACTTTGCTGCTACTGTTGTTACTTTGCTGCTACTGGTTACTGTTGCTACTGCTACTATCACCCTACTTTGCTAGTGATACTTTGCTGCAGATACTAAATCTTTCAGGTGTGGTTGAATTGACAACTCAACTGCTAATACTTGAGAATATTCTTTGGCTTCCCCTTGAGTCGAATCAATAAATTTTGGTTGAATACTCTACCCTCGAAAACGGTTGCGATCCCCTATACTTGTGGGTTATCAGCTATCTTTAAGCACTTGAGCAACCAATTCATCATAATACCTCACCCCCTTTTAATAGTATTGGCTTTCCTATGGACTCAAATTGATTTCTCACAAATGTAAAATGTAGAGTCCTCTTGCTTGAAGCTTGAGCGAATCCTATTCCTTTCCTTGCATCAAGGGATTTCTCCTCACAATCCTTTGGCCAATACATCTTCGAACTTTTCTGAAATATACTTGGATAAGATCATTAGTTCAATCATACATATATCAAGATTAATTACCAAAACCACCTTAGGGAGCAATTGTTCTTTCACCCTACTACCACGAGAGGGTAGGATGGAAGTGTTGGAAATATGCCCTAGAGGCAATAATAAAGTAGTTATTATTATATTTCCTTGTTTTTGATAATTGTCTATTGTTCATGCTATAATTATATTAACCGGAAACAGTAATACATGTGTGAATATATAGATCACAATATGTCCCTAGTAAACCTCTAGTTGGCTACCTCATTGATCAATAGATGATCATAGTTTCCTGTTCATGGACATTGGATGTCGTTGATAACAGGATCACATCATTCGGAGAATGATGTGATGGACAAGACCCAATCCTAATCATAGCACTAGATCCTGTTGTTCGTCTGCTAAAGCTTTTATGATGTCAAGTATCATTTCCTTGGACCGTCAGATTGTGCAACTCCCGGATACCGTAGAAGTGCTTTGAGTGTATCACACGTCACAACGTAACTGGGTGACTATAAATATGCACTACGGGTATCTTCGAAAGTGTCTGTTGAGTTGGTACGAATCGAGACCGGGATTTGTCACTCCGTGTGACGGAGAGGTATCTCTGGGGCCCACTCGGTAGAACATCAATATAATGAGCTCAATGTGACTAAGGAGTTAGTCACGGGATGATGTGCTACGGAACGAGTAAAGAGACTTGCCGGTAACGAGATTGAACAAGGTATCGGGATACCGGCGATCGAATATCGGGCAAGTATCATACCGATAGACAAAGGGAATTGCATACGGGATTGATTGAATCCTTGACATCATGGTTCATCCGATGATATCATCGTGGAACGTGTGGGAACCAACATGGATATCCAGACCCCGCTGTTGGTTATTGGCCGGAGAGATGTCTCGGTCATGTCTACACGTCTCCCGAACCCGTGGGGTCTACACACTTAAGATTCGATGACGCTAGGGTTATAGGGAAATAGTGTACATCATTACCGAAGGTTGTTCGGAGTCCCAGATGAGACCCCAGATGTCACGAGGAGCTCCGGAATGGTCCGGAGGTAAATATTTATATATAGGAAGTGAAATTTTGGACACCGGAAATGTTTCGGGCGTCATCGGTAACGTACCAGGACCACCGAAAGCGTTTCGGGGGTCCACCGGGAGGGACCACCAGCCCCGGGAGGCTACATGGGCCAAGTGTGGGAGGGAACCAGCCCCTTGGTGGGCTGGTGCGCCTCCCACCCAGCCCAAGGCGTGGCAAAAGAGGGAAGGGGGCAACCCTAGCGCAGGAGGGGGCCCAGGCCCACCTGGCGCGCCACCCCTCCCTCTCCCTACCCTGGCCGCCACCCGTGGCGCCAAATTTGGCTGCCGCCACCCCTAGGGTGGGAACCCTAGAGGTGGTGCACCCTCCTCCCTCTTATCCTATATATACCCATGAGTTGGGGCTGTTTTCGGACACACAAGCCTCTCTCTCTCGGCGCAGACCTACCTCTCTTCTTCCTCGTCGTCCGCTGTGCTTGGCGAAGCCCTGCCGCAGTTCCAGCAGCTCCACCGCCACCACGCCGTCATGCTACCGGAGCTCTCCCTCAACCTCTCCTCCCTCCTTGCTGGTTCAAGGTGTTGGAGACGTCACCGGGCTGCACGTGTGTTGAACGCGGAGGTGTCGTGATTCGGCACATAGATCGAAATCACACCACGATCCGCATCGCTGCGAGTACGACTCCATCAACCGTAGTAACTCTTCCACTTAGAGGTCTTCAAAGGTATGAAGATTCTCTTCCCTCTTGCTCGTTGCTGGTCTCTCCATAGATAGATCCTTGTATGGCATAGGAATATTTTGAATTTACTACGTTCTCCTACAGTGGCATCCGAGCCAAGGTTCTATGCAGGAGTAGAACACAAAAGTTGTGGGAGCTGATTTTGTCAATTGCTTGCCGTTACTAGTCTTATCTTTTTCGGCGGTAATGTGGGGTGAAGCGGCCCGGACCGACTTTACACGTACGCTTACGTGATACTGGTTCCACCGCCACACATGCACATGGTGCATAAGGTGGCTAGCTGGTGTCTGTCTCTCCCACTATAGTCGGATTGGATTCGATGAAAAGGGTCCTTATGAAGGGTAAATAGCTTTGGCATATCAACGTTGTGGCTGTCACGTAGGTAAGAAGGCGTTCTTGCTAGAAACCCAAATCAGCCACGTAAAACTTGCAACAACAATTAGAGGACGTCTAACTTGTTTTTTGCAGGGTTTGCCATGTGATGTGATGTTACATGTGTGATGTATGAGATTGATCATGTTCTTGTAATAGGATTCACGACTTGCATGTCGATGAGTATGACAACCGGCAGGAACCATAGGAGTTGTCTTAATTTATTGTATGAGATGCAACACCATGTGTTTATGACTTTACTTCATTGCTAACGGTTAGCTATAGTAGAAGAAGCTAGTAAAAGATGGCATGACAACTTCACGGAGACACAATGATGGAGATCATGGTGTCACGCCGGTGACAATGATGATCATGCCCCGAAGATGGAGATCAAAGGAGCAAAGATGATAATGGTCATATCATGTCACTATATGATTGCATGTGATGTTTATCATGTTTTTCATCTTATTGCTTAGAATGACGGTAGCTTAATAAGATGATCCCTCATAAAATTTCGAGAAAGTATTTCCCTAAATGTGCACTGCTACTTCTCAAACAACAGCGCCAGAAATTGACACGTTGATGGAGATTGGGTTTGCGTTGGTTTTTCCCTTGAAGAGGAAAGGGTGATGCAGCACAGGAGTAGTAAGTATTTCCCTCAGTTTGAGAACGAAGGTATCGATCCAGAAGGAGGGTCTCATCAAGTCCAGAGTACCTGCGCAAACACAAAGAAGCTTTCACCCAACGCTTCAAAGGGGTTGTCAATCCCTTCAAGATTGTTTGCAAAGTGAGATCTGAAGGCGGAAAGTGCAACGAAGTAAAAAGTGTAAGGCTGAAAATATGGTGTGGAGTAGACCCTGGGGGCCATAGTGTTCACTACAGGCTTCTCTCAAAATAGCAAGTATTACGGTGGGTGAATAAATTACTCTCGAGCAATTGATAGAACCGCGCAAAGTCATGACGATATGTAAGGCAATGATCTAGCATATAGGCATCACGTCCGAGACAAGTAGACCGATACTTTCTGCATCTACTACTATTACTCCACACATCGACCGCTATCCAGCATGCATCTAGTGTATTGAGTTCATGACAAACAGAGTAACACTTTAAGCAAGATGACATGATGTAGAGGGATAATCGCAAACCAATGATGAAAACCCCATCTTTTTACCCTTGATGGCAACAACACGATATGTGCCTCGCTACCCCTTTTGTCACTAGGTGAGGTCACCGCACGGTATGAACCCAAAACCAAGCACTTCTCCCATTGCAAGAATCATAGATCTAGTTGGCCAAACAAAACCCACAACTCGAAGCGAATTACAAGGATATGAAATCATGCATAAGAGAGATCAGAAGAAACTCAAATAAGATTCATAGATAATCTGATCATAAATCCACAATTCATCGGATCTCGACAAACACAATGCAAAAGAAGATTACATCGGATAGATCTCCTTGAAGATCATGGAGAACTTTGTATTGAAGATCCAAGAGAGAGAAGAAGCCATCTAGTTACTAGCTATGGACCCGTAGGTCTATGGTGAACTACTCACGCATCATCGGAGAGGTCATGGTGTTGATGAAGAAGCCCTCCGTGTCCGAATCCCCCCTCCGGCAGGGCACCAGGACGTGCCCCAGATGGGATCTTGCGGAGACAGAAGCTTGCGGCGGCGGAAAAGTGATTGCGATCGTCCTCTGATTTTTTTGGGAATATTTGGGAATTTATAGGCGCAAGATCTAGGTCAAGGGACCTCCAGGGGGGCCACAAGCCTGCATGGCGCGCCCCCTGGACGCGGGGTGGGGGCTTGTGGGGCCCCTGGTGCTCCTCTGGCTTGGCCCCCAAGTCCTCCGATCTTCTTCCGTTCCAGAAAAAATCTTTTCAGGGATTTTCTTCCGTTTGGACTCCGTTTCAAAATATCCTCTGAAAGAGGTCAAAAACATGGAAAAAACAGGAACTCGCACTTGGCACTGAATTAATAAGTTATTCCCAGAAAATAAATAAAAGGCATGCAAAACATCCAAAGTTTGACAAGATAATAGCATGAAACCATCAAAAATTATAGATACGTTGGAGACGTATCAAGCATCCCCAAGCTTAACTCCTGCTCGTCCTCGAGTAGGGAAGTGATAAAGAATGAATTTTTGACGTGGAATGCTACCTAGCATAGTTGTCCTTTGCAACTTCTTTCATGTGGCATGAATGTTCAGATCCGTACGATTCAAAACAATAGTTTGCTATTGACATGTATGGTAGTGAAAAGTAGTGGGTGTGCATCCAAGTTGCTTGCTCATGAAGACCTAGGGCAATTTTGAGGAAGCCCATCATTTGAATATACAAGCCAAGTTATATAATGAAGATTCCCACTAGCATATGGTAGTGACAAAGCAAGAAGCTCTCAATCATGAAGAACATGGTGCTAACATGAAGCGCAAGTGTGGAAAAAAATAGTAGCATTCTCCCTTCTCTCTTTTCTCTCATTTCTTTTTTTTATTTGGGCTCTTAGGCCTCCTTTTTTATCTTCTCCCTTTTTTTTGTTTTTGGGCTCTTTGGCCTCTTTTTTTTTATTTCCTCACATGGGACAATGCTCTAATAATGATGATCATCACACTTTTTTTAGGTACTCAAAGCTCAAAGATCACAATGATGATGACTCCATAGGAAATGCCTCCGGCAGTGTACCGGGATGTGCAACGATCTAGTATGATCATGCAATGGCAATATGAGAGTGATGGCACAAGTCATGAGACGGAACGGTGGGAGTTGCATGGCAATATATCTCGGAATGGCCATGAAAATGCCATAGTAGGTAGATATGGTGGCTGTTTTGAGGAAGGAATTTGGTGGGTTTGTGCACCGGCGAGAATTGCGTGGCGCTAGAGAGGCTAGCATTGGTGGAAGGTGAAAGTACATCTATACCATGGACTCAACATTAGTCATAAAGAACTCAAATACTTGTTGCAAAAGTTTTTATTAGTAATCAAAACAAAGTGCTAAATGCATACTCCATGGGTAAGGGTTGGTAGGTGTAAACCATCACGCATCCCGACCTCAACACAAAGGATGACAATCAATAGATCAATTATGCTCCGACTTCCTAACATAGCGGTTCACCATACGTGCATGCTACCGGAATCACTAACTTCAACACAAGTATTTATAGATTCACAACACCCAACTAACATAGCTTTTAATATCACCGAATCCATGTCTCAAAACTAATTGAGAGGAATCTAAACTTTTCTTTCTACTCAATGCACATGAAGATGGAGGTTTTTGCATCCTCTTTGGGTACCTAGCACATTTGGGACTACTTTCATAGCATAAGCCAACTACCAAATCATGCACCTCCGTGCTCTAAAGATATAAGTGAAGCACGAGAGCAAAAGTATCTAGCTCAAAAGATATAAGTGAAGCACAATGAGCAAAAGTATCTGGCTCAAAAGATATAAGTGAAGCACAATGAGCAAAAGTATCTAGCTCAAAAGATATAAGTGAAGCACAATGAGCATTCTAGCAAAATCACGATGAGTGCATGTCTCTCTCTCTCTCTCAAAAAGGTGTGCAGCAATGATGATTGTGACACAACAAAAAGAAAATACTCCTAAGATACAAGACGCTCCAAGCAAAAACATATCATGTGGTGAATAAAAATATAGCTCCAAGTAATGTTACCGATGGATTGAAGGCGAAAGAGGGGATGCCTTCCCGGGGCATCCCCAAGCTTAGGCTTTTTTTGGTGTCCTTGAATTTGGCTTGGATTGCCTTGGGCATCCCCAATCTTGAGCTCTTTCCACTCCTTATCTCTTTGTCCATGAGAACGTCACATAAAACTTGAAAACTTCACAACACAAAACTTAAACAGAAACTTGTGATAACATTAGTGCAAGAAGACAAACTACCACTTCTTTTGGTACTCTAGCAAACTTGAATTCCATCTATATTGATGATGGGCTACTGTATTCTCACTTTCCCATGGCTAGTACTGTGAGATCCTCGACTTTTGCTACAGTGATGATTGTAATTAAGCGATAGTGATCCCGCGCTAATGATGCCACGTCATCCTTAATTATATCAATGATCTCGTGTTGGTTGAAACCGAATCAAAGTTCGAAACTTAAAATTAAAGTCGGACGAGAAAGGTCTTATGTTGTTAAAATAAAAACGTCGGGGAGTTATATAATTTCTCTAGCAAAGTATAAAAGCGAGCCGGGCACTTTTGAAATCATTGATAATCCCAATATATTTAAAAGTGGAGCTTTAAATCAAATAAATAAAAGAAAGATAGTAAATGAAAATAAATAAATAAATAAAAGAATTAGAAGTATATATAATAAATTATAAAAGAAAGTAAATAAAATTAGATAATAAAAAGAGTTAGAATTAATAATAAAAAAGAAAGTATTTAAAAAAAGGAAAAGAAACCCCTCTTGGCCGAATTGGGCCTACCAGCCCCCCCCCCTAATTCGGCCCACCCCTCCCTGGGTATAAAGCCCGAGGAATGGGGCAACCCTAGCGACCCTGGCTCCCCAACCCCCCCCCCCCTCATCGGTCTCCCCCAGGAGACCGAGCCAGACCCCGCTCGCCCCCTTCTCTCTCTCGGCCTCACCATGAGACCCCTCTCCCTCCCGTGCCTCCTTCTCCTCCCACTTCCTCCCACCGAGGCCTACCCCAGATCCACCCCCACTCCCGCCGGTTCCCTACTTCCCCACCGGCCGGAGCACACCACCCCTCCAGATCCGGCGGCTGGGGCCCTCCCCATCTCGTCGGCCGGCCCCTCCGGCGTTCCCCCTCCTGCTCCCTCCGGCACCCGAGCCCCCCCCCACCATCGGCGGCCTTCCTCCGCTGGCCTCCGGCGGCCACACCTCGGCGTCGTACCGGCCCCGTGTTGGATCCGCACCGGCGCCTCTGGATCTCCCCGTGTCAACCCGGTCGGCCACCACCGCGGCCACCGCCGTCTCGGCCGGGCCCCTCCTCACCGAGACACTACCGCCACCTCGAGATCCTCCTCGCCGACACTGCACCACCGTCACCGCCTCGTCATCCTCCTCGCCGTCACCTCCGCCTCCCGAGAACTCCGGCTTCACCGGGCTCTCTCGTCAACGTCGGTGAGCCCCTCCTCGGGCTCCTCCAACCATCTCCTTCCTCGTGCCGCCCCGCTTTTGTTCCGGCAAACGGGGTTCCGATCCGACGTTGTTAGGTTCGTGTAGGTGATCGTGGAGATGTGTCCCTCTCTCTGTGATGTTGAGTTCTGTGTTAAACAAAGAGGTGGGAGTTGTGAGATGAGAAAGAAATAAAAATAAACGATGTATTTGCGTATGTATGTATGTATAAATGTCGTACGTATTTGGTAGGTATGAGATGCACGATGTATGTATTTATGTATGTCGGTATATGGCGGTATACGTTATTTGTATGGATATGTATCTCTCGGTAAATATGTGTATGTGGCCTAATCCACTTACCGGTGGGGCCAACTCACCCCGCTGTCTATGACAGGGAGGCCCCACAACCTCTTTTAAGAAAAGTGAAAATTAAAATATAAAAATAAAAATAATGTTTTTATTAAATAAATAAATAGATATATTATTTAATTAATTAATTGGGTAATTAGAATAATTAGAGTATGACACGTGGGTCCCCCACTGAATTAATCTGATTAATTAATATTTAATCTTAATTAAAACTTGTGTCTATGACGCTCGGGACCCACTGGTCAGTTGACGAGTCAATAGTTGATGTCAGCGTGACATCATGCTGATGTCATAATTGTATTTAATTAAATTATTTAAATCTGTTTCTAATTCCTAATTATTGAATAAAACTTTAAAAATTAACATAAAATAATCCGTAAGTCAGATCAAAATATTTTAAACATGAAAGTTGATGAGCAGAACGAGACGAACCCGAATACACCGTCCATTCGTTTGTCACGCGTCGCTAGCACAGGAAACATGGAACATTTCCATCGTTGTCTGACCGGTAGTAGCCCGAGACCCAGAAAATATCGTCAGATATTCTTCCGACCCGTCTATGATGGATGTTGTTGCGTTAGCTCACACTAGTAGAAAACGGGCCTTTGGCCTGGACCATTTAGTCCCGGAGTGCCTCTGGGCCGGGACTAAAGGCCCGGCCACGTCGCCCCAATTCTCAATGCCTCCCTCGAGGCTTTAGTCCCGGCCCGTAAGGAGCCTTTAGTCCCGGTTCGTGTCCCAAACCGGGACTACAAGGCTACGCGGCGGGCAGTGGTGGTGGCAACCGTTCGTATCCCCCTTTAGTCCCGGTTGGTGGTTCAACCCGGGACTAAAGGACTAACACGTGGCCTGCCGTGGTGGTGGCAACCGTTCGTATCCCCCTTTAGTCCCGGTTGGTGGCTCAACCCGGGACTAAAGGACTAACACGTGGCCTGCGGTAGTGGGGCGACCGTTGGCATACCTCTTTAGTCCCGGTTGGTGGTTGAACCCGGGACTAAAAGCCTAACACGTGGCCTGCCGTAGTGGTGGCAACCGTTTGGTATACCTCTTTAGTCCAGGTTGGTGGCTCAACCCGGGACTAAAGGCCCAAACGGTTTGCATCTCGCGTCGTTTCGGGCGATGAAAAGCACGAACGAAGCGTACAGTCACCATTTCTTTGTTCTTCTTCTCTCTCGCATCGCCCTCTCTGTTCTTCTTCTCTCTCACGTCGCCCTCTCTGTTCTTCTCCTCTCTTCTTCCCTTCTCTTCTTCCACCATGCCAACTATATTTCGTGAGGTGGTCGCGCATGGCGCGACGAAGCTCCGTGTCGTGTACACGAACCTGAGCACGGAGGTGCCGTTTTTCCTTCAACAGTTGAAGGAACGATAGTTTAACCACGCACCGGATCATGAGAAGTTCTTCGGGCTTGATCTGGAGTACACGGCCGATCAACGTGGTGTTGCCGTCATCCAAATATGCTTCGCAAGCCATGTCTTGATCTTCCAATGGGCGAAGTAAGTTCTGAGGCTTTCTTTGATCCAAGATAATCCCTCCCCTAGGGTCACTACTCCCACGTTCACATGGATTTTGTGTATTTGTTTATCTGATTAAGTAGCATAGTAGATTTTGTGTATTTGTACATTTGATTTAGTAGTGTAGTATGTGTGGAATTAGTTTTAGTAATGTAGTATCCGATTATATTTAGTAGAAATTAATTTGTTAGTGTACAATTTTTTAGTGTTCAATATGTTTTAGTGTTGAATAGGACATGCTACGTACTCTTTTGTGTTGATTTAGTAGTGTAGCTAGAGTCCGATTATACTTAATATTATATTTAGTAGGAATTGATTTATTTGTGTTCATTTATAATTCACATTGGATCGAATTTTGTCAATCCGATAAGACTTAGTTTGTAGTTTGGATTTACTAGTTAACAAGCTTTCTTTTGTTTGCATATTATGCATAATGTCCATAATCTATCATAGTGAATTCCACGTATAAGTTTATTTGTTTCTATCATAGTTGGTTCCCTTCAAATAGTTGTAGTGAAACAATTTTGATTAGTTGAAGGGGAGCACAATCTAATTGGAATAGTTTTCCATAATCTGAAAAATCGTATTAGAATGAACTAGTGTTTAATATGTTCCATTGGAATCATAGTTGGTTTGCTTCAAATAGTTGTAGTGATCTCTCTATGTTCCATTGCATATGTTCTATATGAATCCTAAAGATAAGTTTCACTTTAGTTGTAGTGAAACATGTTTCCTTATTGCAGCAGTATGTAACATTTGGTCCATTTTAATTTGTTTCTGTTGCGGGAGTGACAAGCATTGTCCAGGAATCATGGAGTTCCTTCGCAGCGGCGTCACTTTTGCTTCTGTTGACATAAGGAACGACAGGCTGAAGATGAGGCACAGCTTCGGTATTGAGATACCAGCTGGTTGCCACGTTGATCTCCAAATGATATGCAAGCTTCAACATGACAGGACTTCGATGGCTCGTATGGCAGTTGCCTTGATCGACGATTCATATGCTGATATGAAGACTAGTTTCCCAAGGTCTCAGCACAGACTTTGGGAGAAGGGCCCACTTGATGATATCAACATTTAGTATGCAGCAAAAGATGCATATGTTTCATACGAGTTGTACCGCAAGATTCAAGTCGTCCACTATGGCCAGCGTCACCTCGAGGAATATGGACATTCTGATTCAGATGATTCAGACGAGTAGTGTTCTTAACGTCGAACACTTGTATATATATCTATTGTAGCTATTATTATGTACTGTTTGGACTAGTATCATGTACTTCTTGGACCAATTTATATATGTCTAGTTTCTGTTTGTGCCATTATAGTTTCCAAATTTGAATGGTTTAGCACTTTCTAACTTCATTTGCTACTTTTGAATGGTTTAGCCCTTTCCAACTTCATGGTATCATGCATTTCGACCACATATATATACAAAAAGTCTTCAGTTCAAATAAGTTCAAAAAATGAAATCCCTTTTGTAACAGATCTGTTTTTGATTAAAACAATCACTTCTCCTTCTTCTCCTTGTGCTAGATATTGGTTATGCACTAGGGGAAGTAGGAGTAGCGACCATCATCGACGGTTGAAAAATCAGGTGAGCTAGTGTCCACCATATATGAGATAAGAATAAATCCCTTTGTGATGTGCCTTTGAATGGTGCATTTTGAACACACAAAAAGTATGGAGTTCAAATAAGTTAAAAAAATGAAATCCCTTTGGAAGAGATGAGTTCTCGTTCGAAACCCTGCTACTTCGAGAGAGACTGTCAGTTTTTTACAGGAAGTGCATCCAGTTTTTGTCGTAGCCCTCTCAACTTTTTAACACATGCTATGTGGGTGAAATGATGATAGGATGCCAACTTTCAACATTTTCAGAGTTCCTTTGTAGTGCTTTTCAATTTCAGGGTCAACTAGCTCAAAAAGAATAAGTAAATGCAAGAAATATACCAAATGAAGTCAGAAATTGTTGAAATTTTGTGATGTGCCTTTGAATGGTGCATTTTGAACACACAAAAAGTATGGAGTTCAAATAAGTTAAAAAGATGAAATCCCTTTGTAAGAGATGAGTTCTCGTTCGAAACCCTGCTACTTCGAGAGAGATTGTCAGTTTTGTACACGAAGTGCATCCAGTTTTTGTCGTAGCCCTCTCAACTTTTTAACACATGCTATGTGGGTGAAATGATGATAGGATGCCAACTTTCAACATTTTCAGAGTTCATTTGTAGTGCTTTTCAATTTCAGGGTCAACTAGCTCAAAAAAAATAAGTAAATGCAAGAAATATACCAAATGAAGTCAGAAATTGTTGAAATTTTGTGATGTGCCTTTGAATGGTGCATTTTGAACACACAAAAAGTATGGAGTTCAAATAAGTTAAAAAAATGAAATCCCTTTGGAAGAGATGAGTTCTCGTTCGAAACCCTACTACTTCGAGAGAGATTGTCAGTTTTTGTACACGAAGTGCATCCAGTTCTTGTCGTAACCCTCTCAACTTTTTAACACATGCTATGTGGGTGAAATGATGATAGGATGCCAACTTTCAACATTTTCAGAGTTCATTTGTAGTGCTTTTCAATTTCAGGGTCAACTAGCTCAAAAAAAATAAGTAAATGCAAGAAATATACCAAATGAAGTCAGAAATTGTTGAAATTTTGTGATCTGCCTTTGAATGGTGCATTTTGAACACACAAAAAGTATGGAGTTCAAATAAGTTCAAAAAATGAAATCCCTTTGTAAGAGATGAGTTCTCGTTCGAAACCCTGCTACTTCGAGCGAGATTGTCAGTTTTGTACACGAAGTGCATCCAGTTTTTGTCGTAGCCCTCTCAACTTTTTAACACATGCTATGTGGGTGAAATGATGATAGCATGCCAACTTTCAACATTTTCAGAGTTCATTTGTAGTGCTTTTCAATTTCAGGGTCAACTAGCTCAAAAAAATAAGTAAATGCACGGAATATACCAAATGAAGTCAGAATAACAAAATAGATAATAGTTTGGATAGTAAAAATTATTAATTATGAAAATAAAAAATAGGTTTGCATTATTTATTCTATTTGAAACACTTTTCATTATCATAGTTTTGTCAAATTCTCAAATATGCAAAAGGAATTTTTAATAAACATAGTTTTTAATTGAAAATAACAAAATAGATAATAGTTTGGATAGTCAAAATTATTAATTATGAAAATAAAAAATAGTTTTGCATTATTTATTCAATTTGAAACACTTTTCATTATCATAGTTTTGTCAAATTCTCAAATATGCAAAAAGAATTTTTAATAAACATAGTTTTTAATTGAAAATAACAAAATAGATAATAGTTTGCATAGTCAAAATTATTAAATATGAAAATAAAAAATAGTTTTGCATTATTCATTCTATTTGAAACACTTTTCATTATCATAGTTTTGTCAAATTCCCAAATATGCAAAAAGAATTTTTAATAAACATAGTTTTTAATTGAAAATAACAAAATAAGTTAATAGTTTGGATAGTCAAAATAATTAATTTTGAAAATAGAAAAAAATGAAACTATATGAGAAATCATAGAGAAAATTCAATCTAAATTCAAATTCACTTTAAATTTAGATTGAATTTTCTCCACAATTTCGAATATAGTTTCAATTTTCACTAAGTTTAGGCCCGTAAGCCTGCTTTAGAGAGGAGCTCGATGGACAAGCTGCGACGGGCCTTATAAACAAGTGTTAGTCCCCCTCACTGGGCGAGGTGGGACTAAACTTACCGTGCAGCCCAGGAGGGGCTTTAGTCCCGTTTGGAGCCACGCCCCGAAACTACAGACCACCTTTAGTCCCGGCTGGAGCCACGCACCGGGACTAAAGACCCCCTGCTTCCCGCCTCTTGGTCTGCCCGAAAAGAGGCCTTTAGTCCCGGGGCGTGGCTCCACCCGGGACTACAGGGGGTCTTTAGTCCCGGCTCGAGCCACGCACCGGGACTATAGATCCACCTATATAAGCGGGACTTTGAAAATTTCCAACCCAATTCGTCCATTACTCTTCTTCTTCCTCTCGTTCTCCTGCCCGGCGCGGCACAGCGACGAACGTAACGGACGCCGTCAGGCTGCCCGCCGTCCTGCTCACCGTCGGCCGTCCTCCTCGCCGCCGCGCCGTCCTCCTCGCCAACACTCCGGCCAGTAAGCCCCCCGCCCCCTCCTCCCCAACACTCCGGCCAGTATAGAAGAAAAGATGAAAAAGGAGAAGAGAAGAAGAAAAAGGAGAAGAAAGGAAGAAAAAGGAGAAGAAAAGAAGAAAAAGGAGAAGAAAAGAAGAAAAAGAAAAAAAAATTGTCATTTAATTCCTATTGTTATTAGGTTTGTGCTAGATTATTAGGGTTAGTAATATTTAAAATTAGGTTAGGGTTACAAGAAGAAGAAATATGAACAAAAATAAGAAAATAAGATTAGAAAAAATGAAAATAAGGAGAGGAGGAGAAGAAAAGAAGAAAAGGTGTATATTGTATAGTGTATATGCTTAAGTGTATAGTGTATATAGTGTATAGTGTATAAGGAGAGGAGGAATTTTGCTATAGTGTATATAGTGTATAGTGTATAAGAAAAGAAGAAAAGAAGAGGAGGAGAAGAGAAGAAAAGAAGAGGAGGAGAAGAAAAATGAAAATAAGTGTTAATAGTTTAATTTTGCTATTGTATATGCTTAAGTGTTAATAGTTTATTTTTAGCAAGAAAATTAATAGAACTAGTTTATTTTTTTAGTTCATTTTACGATGCCTATCCCGCATCCTCGTCGTCGACTCGGCGGAGGACACCTGCTTGATCAGAGGGGCCCTGTCCGGGACTGGGCTCCGCTCGGCTGGTATTGGGAGGTGCTACATTCCGGGGGGTGTAGGTTGGTGAGGAGCCAGCCCGTCGTTGACCCGATCCTTGTTTGGTGGCGGTCGCGTGGGCCAGTGAGGGTGCCGAGGCTTCCGGACACCGCGGAGGTGGTACGTCACCGTGTCAGCGAGGAGGATGAGCACGTCCGTCCCTACATGGTTGCGTTGGAGGGCAGGTTCGAGCATACCTGGCAGGTTCTTCGGGGATCTCACTGGATCTATGATCCTGTGATGGTTCCTTCTCTTTGGGTGTCCACCGCCCGCGCCGATACCCGTCGGGCGCTACGGTTCTAGATGTATTAGTGATGCTATATGATAGTATTCGAGGAGTATTAATGATAATATTCGACGATGTACGGACAAAAGTGATGATGTATTAGCTTATAATTGAATGCATGCTAATTTGAATACTACTTTATTTTACGATTTGGTTTTGCTTATTGAATGCTCAAATTGGAAAATTACTCCTACTTTGAATACTATGCAGAAATCTAGGAGTCTCAAATTGGAAAAGTACTCCTACTTTGGTTTTTGGTACAAAGGTTAAGAGAACCCGTTTTTTGCAGAACTATGGATCCACATATCACGAACCTCGAAGAGGAAGAACTTCTGGAAGATATAATCAAAGACGGCCCCGACGTTGAACCAGCTGAATCTCCGTCGTTATATCTAAACCAGGACGTTGGAATGGAGGTCGAGCGACACGAAGATGAAGCCGATGGGGCAGGAGATAGGTCCAATGATGGAGAAGCCGGTGAAGAGGAGAAGTCCGGCGAGGTATACATATGAAGTTCGACAATCACTTGTAATATGTGAAAAATATTGGAGATAGCTCTATATTGTATACATATACATTCATTTGACGAATGTTTCTCCCTCTTAGGCCTCCACATCGAGCAAAACTACGAAACGAGGCCCGACTAGAAAGTTGGATGCACGGACGCATTACACATTTGAGGTGATATTTCCTACGGGCGAACCCAAGCTTCCTAAGAATGTTGCTGACACATTCAAGAAGCAATGCGGAGTTCTCGTTAGGGATCACGTCCCGATCAGCGTTCGGGAGTGGAACAAGCGCAAAGGGGTAGCCGATAGTGACTATGTCGCCGAAAGGTACAAAGATAATCTTTGGAATGATCTCATGTCACATTTCAACCTGCCATAATGTGAGAATGAAGACGCCGCAGACAAACTGAGGGCCAAAGTCAAGCAGTGGACTCTGAAGAAGATGGCTGAACTGTTCCGTAGCTGGAAGAAGAAGCTATGGAAAAACTATCTGAAGACACAGAAAGTGCCAGTATTCGAGGGGTATCTAGCCAAGCAGGCGAATCACTGGAAGGCATTTCAAGAGTACAAGGAGTCAGAAGATGCCCAGGCATTATCAGAAAAGAACAAGATAAATGCCGACAAGAAGATATATCACCACAAGCTGGGGCCAGGGGGCTATGAGACTGCCATCCCAAAGTGGGATAAGAAAGAGAAAGATCTGATAGATAAAGGCGTCGTACCTGAACCACTCCATGATGAGTGGGAATTGAGAGCAAGAAATTGGTTCCTTGCGCATGATGGGTCGTACGACGAAACAACAGGGGACCTCATCTGCAATGACAATCTTAGGATACCCAGGGAGAATTGGAAAAGGATAGTGAAAGAAACTAAGGAGGGAAGAAGAAAGTTCACTGCAGATAGAGAGAAAGATTTGCTCACACTGGTCCTCGGCAATGACGAACATGGAGGATGAACGCGAGGCTTCGGTCCTTCTTACCCTTGGTGGCTTGGGTTTGCCAGAGACCAAGACACTTACAGAAGCCGAGAGAGAGCAAAGAAGCGGCAGCAGGATGAGGAGAATGACAAGTTCAACCAGTTGCTTGCCAGGATTAACGAGCAACAGAAGCAGATTGATGAGCTTAGAGGAGTACCGCGCCAGGAAGATCCTGCAGTTGATATTACCGGCGCCCCATCTAAGCGGAAAAGTAGCGTGGCTGAATCTGAGGCCCCGCCCGACGATGAACGAAGAATGATAGAGGGCGGTCCCGGCTACCCCGTGGATGGAATCAAGGAGTCAACATCATGTGAACTCCATCAGAAATTCAAGAACATATCCATGAAGGTGGCCGTGGGACAAGCTTTACCTTCTGGCCCTGATGCACGCTGGCATGGCCGTGAGATTCCAGCTGGCTTTGCTAAAGTCGGGGTGGATGAAATCATGACGGGGTTTAATGATATGGAGCTCGACATAGCTGGACCCAAAGATGAGAGGACACTCGGAGAAGTACTGGGTGGAATCATCCTATGGGACAAGAACTACATCAAGCTTCCACGCTCGGCCCCAAGGACAACACCGCCTCCGAGTCGTCACAGGTCACCTACACCTCCATTACCTTCAAGCCCTCCACATGACGTGGGCCAGCACAACACGAGTCCATCTCGATCACCGCCGCCAGACTTGGGTCGTCCGTCTCCGCCACCGCCCGCACATGATACTAAGCGGAAGCGTGCCAGCAAGAACGCTTCGTCGATGATTTCTAAGGGACGGAGCTCCCCAAAGCGCAAACTGTCGCCCCTCCCAAAGGTACCTCATGCTAATCTTCCTATCAGACCTTATGATCGTACCCCCGAGGAAAACGCCAGGATAGCAAAGGAACAACATGAGGCGCAGATGAAAAGGAAGGAACCTGAGCCCCGCCCGAAATACACCGAGAAGGACATAGCATGGGCAAAAGACTTCATAACCACTCCATCACAGTATGACTTACACCATAAGCCTGATGACTATACACGCACATTGCAGAAGGAACTGAAAAAGAGCAGGTCACATGCAAGTGCAAGTGGGAGCAAATCAAGTTCAACTACAAGCAAGAAAAAATCAGACGTTCCTCAGCTTGGACAACAGGCCAAACAGTCGATCCCACCCCTCAAGGTGTTAACCGAGAATGTTCCCCCTCCGGTGCAGGGGCAAGCTTTTGAAAAAGCAAAGGAGTTGGCGGATGAATGTGCTATCTTGGTTGAAAATTTGCTGGCTTCCCAAGACGACAGGATACCCAAGGCTGTGGTAGCCCCTAAGCCACAGTTTGTCATGGGAGAGCCTTTGGTCAGCAAAGATGATCTCCCAACAAATATGCGTTACTTGCATAAATGGTACTTAAGTGAATCAAAGAATGGGAGAACGATGATCGTGCTGAGTGTCCCACAGGAGTACTACGGCCGCTCCGAAGAAATCCATATCGACTTTGATGAACTCTTCCAGATGTACAATGGCGACGCCCTCGACAAATCGCTTATGAGTTGCTATTGTGTGTAAGTTTTTCAATTCGTTGTCTACATATAACTTGTTTAGTTATTTCAATTCATTGTCTATATATAACTTGTACTCTATTATGCATAATGAAGATTCTGGAGTGTAAAAGTAAGAGCATCATAAATATTGGGTTTATTGATCCATATAAAATACATATAGCGACGCTAACTAATTATCCCAAGGAGACGGAGGAAAACCTTCTAAGGTTTCTAAGAGATCAAAATTTCTGTGACCACATACTGTTTCCATACAACTTCAGGTGAGGGTCTTTACTCTGTTGTATCCATTCACTTATAAGTGTAATTGATAAGTTACTCACACACACACACACACACATATATATATACATGTGCAGCTTCCATTGGATTCTGTTGGACATTCAAATTGATAAGGGAAGAGTTGATGCCTTCGACCCATTATCGAGACCCTTGGAACAGTTCCAAAGCCTGCAGGACATGCTCCAAGGGTAATTTTAATCATTCTTGTGCTCTATCGGTCTCTTTCGATGATTTTCTGATATATCAAATAATGAAAAACTTAGCAAATCATTATCCTTGTCGGGCAGGGTTTGGAATCGGTTCAAGTGCGTGACTCCCGGTAACTTTCCTGAGAAGCTGACCTTTAGAGCGGCTCAGATAAGTAGTAGTATGATATACTTCTATTAATTTTCAATACATTTATGATGCTAGATTATTATTTTGATTATATATATTCCATTCTCGTAAAGTGCGGCCAGCAGCCACGGGGAACACATCTATGCGGATACTATGTTTGCGAGACCATTCGCACGTTTACCTCTGAGTTCAAGGAGCACAGATTCGACGTAAGCAATGAACATTCACACCTCTATTTTTACCCGTCATTCTTTGTTATCATGATTGATATTCATATTCATCTCCTCTTCTTATATAGCACACGGCCATGAGGACGAAGGTCCTACCAGAGCAACGCGCGGTTGCTGTTGCAGAGGAGCTTGCGAGATTTCTGAGAACGGAAGCTACAGAAGACAAAGGACGATTTAGTGTAGCTAAGGGCCATTACTGATGTTCGTCCATGTAATCGAATAGACGGGCTCTAGTCCCGATAATTCAGATCTCCATATAATTGTATATATATGATCGCTTGTAAGATAAGTTAATCTTATATATATATATATGCATAATTATTTCTATTTTAAATTATATGAAAACTAATTCCCGAACACAAAACGAGGCATCACGTTAATCTCCTGAACACCTAAACCCTAAAACCCTAAAACCCAAAAATAATTTCATTCAAAAAAAAAACCAAAAGCCAGCAAAATCTGAAAATCTTTGGTCCCGGACCGTGTAACGAACCGGGACTAAAGGGCCTGCCCCTGGGGCACTACGAGGCGCCCACGTGGAGCACCTTTAGTCCCGGCGCGTAAGAGGGCCGGGACGAAAAGGTTAGGCCTTTAGTCCCGCCCCTTTAGTCCCGGTTGGTGAACCGGGACTAAAGCCCCTTACGGGCCGGGGCTATAGGCCCTCTCTCCACTAGTGTCATGTCTAGCCTGCATATTGCCATGTCATGCATCGTGTCACATTTGTTGCTATTATTTATTGTTTCTTCCCCCTCTTCTTACCGGTAGACCCCGAGGCTGACGCTGCTACCGGGTACATCTACGACCCTGCCGATCAGTCCTTTGCCGCACAGGAGCAAGGCAAGCAAACCCCCCTTGATCATTCCTATATCGCCTATGTCTTTCTTCCTACTGCTTGCATTAGTATTTTTCTACTGTTGTAGTTAGCTCCTATATCTGATGCATAGCCTATTTTTTGATGAACTGCTACTTTCAGTCATGTACCTTTAATCTGCTTAGTATAGGTGGAGCAGTCATCCCTTCTGACCCCGTAGTCCAGTTGCCCCGCTTGATTTCAAATCACGATCCCTGATCGACGAGCCAGACCCGACACATCACATACACCCCCTTAGTTGTACGATGATACAGAGATACTATCGGGTACCGAGGATGACACCTCGCTAAGTACTCCTGATGATATCTATGTTGTATAGATAGTCGGTCGTGGTTATCGAGGGTGATTCCTCTTTCACCATTCCCGACGATGCCTCTGTTGTGCAACCCCTCAAGTGTGGGACCCCCGAGGGTGATTCCTCTAAGCCCACCTTGACGAATACATCGTCCAGAATCCAACGAGGGTGATACCTCGGATTCCCCCCCCCCCAATGTTATAACCACACAGTTACTCTACCATGTTACTCGGATCATTGGTGATTAGTAGTAAGACGGGTGGATTCCCGCGAGATTGTGTCGATGGCCTAATTAAAATGATAATGGATTTGGGTATTTAATCTGGGTTGGTTGGAGACCTTTTCGCACTAACCGGCTACGCGGGAAGAATTATGGGTACTCGGCGTCGCGGTATCAGCCGAAGCTTTTCAGATGTCAACAACGTAGTGGCGCGCGCCCGAGTGGTCCCGAGATGCATCGCGCTTGTGATTAAGGGATGCTAGGACTGATGTCGGCCGCCCTCGCATCGTGAAGGAGCGCGGAGGGGAACTGGGCCCGTGAACCCTTTGCACTTAGGATTTAGACCGGTGGGCTGGCCTCTTTGATTAGTCTTAGGTGGGGCTGCGACGTGTCGATATTCCGAGGCCGGGCATGACCCAGAAAAGTATGTCCGGCCAGAGTGTTATCGAGCGTGACGGGACATGTGGTGCACCCCTACAGGGATGAAAATTAACTATTCGAATAGCCGTGTCCACGGTTACAGGATGACTTGTAGTTGTGCCCTGATCTTATACAACTACAATTGTTACTTAACTGGAATTAGTTGCCTCAGGGTTGCTTCCTCGCAGGGAGTCGAGGGAGGATCTCTAGGCATGATCGCACTTTAATAATGCTGCAACAATATGACTATTATTGGTGTTACCTGTTCTACTCTCGTCTATTGCTACAAGACCCTGAAGATGCTAGTCTTCGATAGGACTAGGCCTTCTCTCTTTTCTTGCATTGCTGCAGTCACTCCACATATAAAACCCCTTCTTTGATACTGTTGCATACTTAGAATAGTTCTGATGTAAGACTTGCGAGTACTTTGGATGAGTACTCACCGTTGCATTGCTCCCCCTTTGTCCCTTTGATCCGTTGCTGCGACCAGATGATGGAGCCCAGGAGTGGAGTTTCCTGCCGACGTCTGCCACCCCGTTGGTGTCTTCTTCTTGGAGGCTGCTGAATAATATGAGTAGTTTAGGAGGTTCCCAGGCAGGAGGCCTCACCTCGTTCGATTGTGTTTCTTTTGTGCTAGCCTTCTCTAAGGCACCCCATGTTTTATGTCTGTACTCAGATATTGTTGCTTCCGCCAACTCGTGTGTTTATCGAGCTTCTGTATTCTAGCCCTCGAGGCCCCTGGCTTGTAATATGAAGCTTGTATTATTTCTATTTGTATCTAGAGTTGTGTTGTGATATCTTCCCGTGAGTCCTTGGGTTTGATCGTACGCATTTGCGTGTATGATTAGCGTACGATTAAACCGAGGATGTCACAAGTACCCCCTGATACTAACCATAGTATCATCAAAACACGCAACCAACTCAACAAAAACAGAATCTGTAAAAAACAGACCAGTCTGTAGCAATCTATATACTTCTGTTACCTCAAAAAAACTGAAAAATTACGACGGTCTAGGGAAAAAGCATATCAATCAGCAGCAAAAAGAATCAACTCAAAAGCTCTTTCTGAATAAAAATGAAAAATCATCTCGTGGGCGAAAAGTTTCTGTCTTTTTCCAGTAGGATCAAACAACCATTACCAAGACTAGTCATAAAGGTTTTGCTTGGCTCAAACACAAAAAGAAACACAAAAAACACAATCACAACAGAATTATGAAAGTGTGGACGCAACAAAACAGAAAGAAAAAGATAAATTGATTGGGTTGCCTCCCAACAAGCACTATTGTTTAACGCCCTTAGCTAGGCATTGATAAATCAATGATGCTCACACAAAAGACAAGAACTGAAGCACAACGAGAGCATCATAAAGCATGTGAAAATCACATCTAAGTCTAACATACTTCCTATGCATAGGCATTTTATAGGAAAACAGATTGTCAAGACAGCCAATAGTTGCCATATGCAAGGAATAAGCAAGAGACAATAGCAATCTCCACATAACGAGAGGTAATTTGGTAACATGAAAGTTTCTACCACAATATTTTCCTCTCTCATAGCAATTACATGTGGGATCATAATCAAATTCAACAATATAGCTATCACAAAGGATATTCTTTTTATGATCCACATGCATGCAAAGTTGACGCTCTTCAAAAATAGTGGGATTATCATCAACTGAAGTCATGACTTCTCCAAACCCACTTTCAATATTATTGCAAATATCATTGCAACAAGTAGTGGACATAGCAAAACTTGCATCCCCAAGCTTAGGGTTTTGCATATTTTTAGCATGATTGTCACTAATAGAATTTATAGTAAAACCATTGCAATCATGCTTTTCATCCAAGGAGCCCTCGTGAATCACTTCATAAATTTCTTCCTCACAATTTTCAGATTCACGCATCTCAAGCAAAACTCCATAAAGATAGTCAAGTGCACTCAACTCACTAGCAATTGGATCAACATAATTGGATCTCTTAAAGAGATTAGGAAGTGGATGAGGATCCATATCACTAGATTTTTAGCAAGCGAAGATGCAAGCATATTGAAGGCACATGGCACACAAGCGAACAGAAAGCAAGCGAGAGAAAACGGCGAACGAAAAAGGCAAACGAAAAAGGCAAATTGTGAAGTGGGGGAGAGGAAAACGAGAGGCAACTGGCAAACAAAGTAAATGCAAGAGATGAGTTTGCGACACCTACTTGGATGAGTTCTTGACTTGATCTTCCTCCCCGACAATGGGGCCAGAAATCCTTCTGCTACTTCTAAAACAACAGCGCCAGAAATTGACACGTTGACAGAGATTGGGCTTGCGTTGGTTTTTCCCTTGAAGAGGAAAGGGTGATGCAACACAGGAGCAGTAAGTATTTCCCTCAGTTTGAGAACCAAGGTATCGATCCAGAAGGAGGGTCTCGTCAAGTCCAGAGTACCTGCACAAACACAAACAAGCTTGCACCAACGCTTCAAAGGGGTTGTCAATCCCTTCAAGATTGTTTGCAAAGTGAGATGTGAAGGCGGAAAGTGCAACGAAGTAAAAAGTGTAAGGCTGAAAATATGGTGTGGAGTAGACCCTGGGGGCCATAGTGTTCACTAGAGGCTTCTCTCAAAATAGCAAGTATTATGGTGTTCACTAGAGTCATGACGATATCTAAGGCAATGATCTAGCATATAGGCATCACGTACGAGACAAGTAGACCGATACTTTCTGCATCTACTACTATTACTCCACACATCGACCGCTATCCAACATGCATCTAGTGTATTGAGTTCATGACGAAGAGAGTAACGCTTTAAGCAAGATGACATGATGTAGAGGGATAATCTCAAACCAATGATGAAAACCCCATCTTTTTACCCTTGATGGCAACAACACGATACGTGCCTCGCTACCCCTTCTGTCACTGGGTGAGGTCACCGCACGGTATGAACCCAAAACCAAGCACTTCTCCCATTGCAAGAATCATAGATCTAGTTGGCCAAACAAAACCCACAACTCGAAGAGAATTACAAGGATATGAAATCATGCATAAGAGAGATCAGAAGAAACTCAAATAAGATTCATAGATAATCTGATCATAAATCCACAATTCATCGGATCTCGACAAACACACCGCAAAAGAAGATTACATCGGATAGATCTTCATGAAGATCATGGAGAACTTTGTATTGAAGATCCAAGAGAGAGAAGAAGCCATCTAGTTACTAGCTATGGACCCGTAGGTCTATGGTGAACTACTCACGCATCATCGGAGAGGTCATGGTGTTGATGAAGAAGCCCTCCGTGTCCGAATCCCCCCTCCGGCAGGACACCGGGACGTGCCCCAGAAGGGATCTTGCGGAGACAGAAGCTTGCGGCGGCGGAAAAGTGATTGCGATCGTCCTCTGATTTTTTTGGGAATATTTGGGAATTTATAGGCGCAAGATCTAGGTCAGGGGACCTCCAGGGGGGCCACAAGCCTGCATGGCGCGCCCCCTGGCCGCGGGGTGGGGGCTTGTGGGGCCCATGGTGCTCCTCTGGCTTGGCCCCCAAGTCCTCCGATCTTCTTCCGTTCCAGAAAAAATCTTTTCGGGGATTTTCTTCCGTTTGGACTCCGTTTCAAAATCTCCTCTGAAAGGGGTCAAAAACATGGAAAAAACAGGAACTGGCACTTGGCACTGAATTAAGAAGTTAGTCCCAGAAAATAAATAAAAGGCATGCAAAACATCCAAAGTTTGACAAGATAATAACATGAAACCATCAAAAATTATAGATACGTTGGAGGTGTATCATGCACCGTTGCGAAGGATCGTTGTCTCAAAGCACCACGTGATGATCGGGTATGATAGATTCTAACATTCGCATACAATGGGTGTAAGCCAGTTTACACACCCAAAACACTTAGGTTGACTCGATGAGCCTAGCATGTACTGACATGGCCTCGAATATGGGAGACCGAAAGGTCGAACTGTTGGAAATATGCCCTAGAGGCAATAATAAATTAGTTAGTATTATATTTCTTAGTTCATGATAATCGTTTATTATCCATGCTATAATTGTATTGATTGGAAACACAATACTTGTGTGGATACATAGACAAAACACTGTCCCTAGTAAGCCTCTAGTTGACTAGCTCGTTGATCAAAGATGGTCAAGGTTTCCTGACCATAGGCAAGTGTTGTCACTTGATAACGGGATCACATCATTAGGAGAATCGTGTGATGGACTAGACCCAAACCAATAGATAGCATGTTGATCGTGTCATTTTGTTGCTACTGTTTTCTGCGTGTCAAGTATTTGTTCCTATGACCATGAGATCATATAACTCACTGACACCGGAGGAATGCTTTGTGTGTATCAAACATCGCAACGTAACTGGGTGACTATAAAGATGCTCTACAGGTATCTCCGAAGGTGTTCGTTGAGTTAGTATGGATCGAGACTGGGATTTGTCACTCCGTGTGACGGAGAGGTATCTCGGGGCCCACTCGGTAATACAACATCACACACAAGCCTTGCAAGCAATGTGACTTAGTGTAAGTTGCGGGATCTTGTATTACGGAACGAGTAAAGAGACTTGCCGATAAACGAGATTGAAATAGGTATACGGATACTGACGATCGAATCTCGGGCAAGTAACATACCGAAGGACAAAGGAAATGACATACGGGATTATATGAATCCTTGGCACTGAGGTTCAAACGATAAGATCTTCGTAGAATATGTAGGATCCAATATGGGCATCCAGGTCCCGCTATTGGATATTGACCGAGGAGTCTCTCGGGTCATGTCTACATAGTTCTCGAACCCGCAGGGTCTGCACACTTAAGGTTCGACGTTGTTTTATGCGTATTTGAGTTATATGGTTGGTTACCGAATGTTGTTCGGAGTCCCGGATGAGATCACGGACGTCACGAGGGTTTCCGGAATGGTCCGGAAACGAGGATTGATATATAGGATGACCTCATTTGATTACCGGAAGGTTTTCGGAGTTACCGGGAATGTACCGGGAATGACGAATGGGTTCCGGGAGTTCACCGGGGGGGCAACCCGCCCTGGGGAAGCCCATAGGCCTTGGGGGTGGCGCACCAGCCCTTAGTGGGCTGGTGGGACAGCACAAAAAGGCCCTATGCACCATAGGAAGAAAATCAAAGAGAAAAAAAAGAGGAGGTGGGAAAAGGGGGAAGGACTCCTCCTTCCAAACCTAGTTGGACTCGGTTTGGAAGGGGAGGGTTCCCCCCTTTGGCTCGGCCGACCCCCTTGGGAGTCCTTGGACCCCAAGGCAAGGCTCCCCCTCCTCCCCCTATATATACGGAGGTTTTAGGGCTGATTTGAGACGACTTTTCCACGGCAGCCCGACCACATACTTCCACGGTTTTTCCTCTAGATCGCGTTTCTGCGGAGCTCGGGCGGAGCCCTGTTGAGATAAGATCACCACCAACCTCCGGAGCGTCGTCACGCTGCCGGAGAACTCTTCTACCTCTCCGTCTCTCTTGCTGGATCAAGAAGGCCGAGATCATCGTCGGGCTGTACGTGTGCTGAACGCGGAGGTGCCGTCCGTTCGGCACTAGATCGGAGCGGATCGTGGGACGGATCGCGGGACAGTTCGTGGGACGGTTCGCGGGGCGGATCGAGGGACGTGAGGACGTTCCACTACATCAACCGCGTTTCTTAACGCTTCTGCTGTACGGTCTACAAGGGTACGTATATCACTCATCCCCTCTCGTAGATGGACATCACCATGATAGGTCTTCGTGCGCGTAGGAAATTTTTTGTTTCCCATGCGACGTTCTCCAACACGAACATGTGTCGTATGGTTGATACGATCAGCATGGAGATGCTCCCCATTGTTGACTGGTCTGTCTCACGTGATGATCAGACACGGGCTAGTCGACATGGATCATGTAACACTTAGATGACTAGAGGGATGTCAATTTAATTGGGAGTTCATTACATAATTTGATTAGATGAACTTGATTATCATGAACTTAGTCTAAAAGTTGTCTTTACAAATATTGTAGATCCAATGGCCAACGCACCTGTCAACCTGAATTTCAACGCGTTCCTAGAAAAAACAAAGCTGAAAGATGATGGCAGCAACTATGTGGATTGCGTTAGTAGCTTAAAGCTCATCCTTATTGCGGCCAAGAAGGCTTATGTCCTTGATGCGGCGCTAGGTGATCCCCCCGCTGCCCCGGCAGCCCAGGTCATTCAGAACGCCTCGCAGTCGTAGAGTGATGACTACTCTCTGGTTCAGTGCGGCATGCTATACAGTTTAGAACCGAGGCTCCAAAGGCATTTTGAGCAACACGGAGCATGTGAGATGTTCCAGGAGCTGAAACTAGTTTTTCAGCGTCATGCCCGGGTCGAGAGATATGAAGTCTCCAACAAGTTCTTTAGCTGTAAGATGGAGGAGAACGGTTCTGTCAGTGAGCATATACTCAAAATGTCTGGTTTGCACGGTCGTCTGACTCAACTTGGAGTTGAACTTCCGGATGATGCTGTCATTGACAGAATCCTCCAGTCGCTTCCACCTAGCTAAAAAAGCTTTGTGATGAACTACAACATGCAAGGGATGGAGAAGACCATTCCTGAGGTGTACTCGATGCTGAAATCTGCAGAGGTAGAAATCAAGAAAGAGCATCAAGTGTTGATGGTCAATAAGACCACCAGTTTCAAGAAAGGCAAGGGTAAGAAGAACTTCAATAAAGACGGCAAAGTTGTTTCCACGCCCGGTAAGCCAGTTGCCGGGAAGAAGAAAAAGAATGGACCCCAGCCTGAGACTGAGTGCTACTATTGCAAGGGAACTGGTCACTGGAAGCGAAACTGCCCCAAATACTTAGCGGATAAGAAGGCCGGCAACGTCAAAGGTATATATGATATACATGTTATTGATGTGTACCTTACCAGCACTCGTAGTAGCTCCTGGTATTTGATACCAGTGTTGTTGCTCACATATGCAACTCTAAGCAGGAACTGCAGAATAAACGAAGACTCGCTAAGGACGAGATGACGATGCGCGTCGGGAATGGTTCCAAGGTCGATGTGATCGTCGTCGGCACGCTACCTCTACATCTACCTTCGGAATAGTTTTAAACCTTAATAATTGTTATTTAGTACCAGCTTTGAGCATGAACATTGTATCGGGATCTTGCTTAATGCGAGATGGCTACTCATTTAAGTCAGAGAATAATGGTTGTTCTATTTATATGAGTGATATGTTCTATGGTCATGCCCCGCTGGTCAATGGTTTATTCTTGATGAATCTCGATCGTGATGTTACACATATTCATAGTGTGAGTACCAAAAGATGCAAGGTTGATAATGATAATCCCACATACTTGTGGCACTGCCACCTTGGTCACATCGGCGTAAAGCGCATGAAGAAACTCCATACAGATGGACTTTTGGAGTCACTTGATTTTGAATCATTTGATACATGCGAACCGTGCCTCATGGGCAAGATGACCAAGACTCCATTCTCTGGAATAATGGAGCAATCAACAAACTTGTTGGAAATAATTCATACCGACATATGCGGTCCAATGAGCGTTGAAGCTCGCGGTAGCTATCGTTATGTTCTCACCCTCAATGATTATTTAAGTAGATATGGATATGTCTACTTAATGAAGCACAAGTCTGAAACCTTTGAAAAGTTCAAGGAATTTCAGAGTGAGGTGGAGAATCAACGCGACAAGAAAATAAAGTTTCTACGAGTTGAGCGTGGAGGAGAATATTTGAGTCATGAGTTTGGCACACACCTACAGAAATGTGGAATTGTTTCACAATTCACGCCGCCTGGCACACCGTAGCGTAACGGTGTGTCTGAACGTCGTAATTGCACTTTATTGGATATGGTACGATCTATGATGTCTCTTAACGATTTACCGCTATCATTTTGGGGATATGCATTGGAAACCGCATCATTCACTTTAAATAGGGCACCGTCTAAATCCATTGAGACGACACCGTATGAATTATGGTTTGGAAAGAAACCTAAGCTGTCGTTTCTGAAAGTCTGGGGCTGCGATGCTTATGCGAAGAAACTTCAACCAGAAAATCTCGAACCCAAAGCGGAGAAATACGTCTTCATAGGATATCCCAAGGAAACTATTGGGTATACCTTCTACCTTAGATCCGAAGGCAAAGTCTTTGTTGCTAAGAACGGATCCTTTCTAGAGAAATAGTTTCTCTCAAAAGAAGTAAGTGGGAGGAAAATAGATCTTGATGAGGTAATAGTACCTCCTCTCGAATCGGAGAGTAGCGCAGCGCAGGAAAATGTTTCTGAGGCGCCTGCACCGGCTAGAGAAGAAGTTAATGATGATGATCATGACACTTCGGATCAAGTTGCTATTGAACCTCGAAGGTCAACAAGGGTACGCTCCGCACTAGAGTGGTTCGGCAACCCTGTCATGGAAATCATGTTGTTAGACAACAGTGAACCTTCAAACTATGAAGAAGCAATGGCGGGCCCCGATTCCAACAAATGGCTTGAGGCCATGAAATCCGAGATAGGATCCATGTATGAGAACAAAGTATGGACTTTGGTGGACTTGCCCGATGATCGGCGAGCCATAGAAAATAAATGGATCTTTAAGAAGAAGACTGACGCGGACGGTAATGTGACCGTCTATAAAGCTCGACTTGTCGCAAAGGGTTTTCGACAAATTCAAGGAGTTGACTACGATGAGACTTTTTCTCCTGTAGCAAAGCTGAAGTCAGTCCGAATCATGTTAGCAATTGTCGCATTTCATGATTATGAAATTTGGCAAATGGACGTCAAAACAGCATTCCTTAATGGATATCTTAAGGAAGAGTTGTATATGATGCAACTAGAAGGTTTTGTCGATCCTAAGAGTGCTAACAAAGTATGCAAGCTCCAGCGCTCCATCTATGGGCTGGTGCAAGCATCTCGAAGTCGGAACATTCGCTTTAATGAGGTGATTAAAGAGTTTGGGTTTATACAGGTTTATGGAGAAGCCTGTATTTTCAAGAAAGTGAGTGGGAGCTCTGTAGCGTTTCTCGTACTATATGTGGATGACATATTGTTGATGGGAAATGATATAGAGTTATTGGAGAGCATAAAGGCCTACTTGAACAAAAGTTTTTCAATGAAGGACCTTGGAGAAGCTGCATACATATTAGGCATTAAGATCTATAGAGATACATCAAGACGCTTCATAGGTCTTTCACAAAGTACATACCTTGACAAGATATTAAAGAAGTTCAATATGGATAAGTCAAAGAAGGGGTTCTTGCCTGTATTGCAAGGTATGAGATTGAGTAAGACTCAATGCCCGACCACGGCAGAAGAAAAATAGAAGATGAGTACCATCCCCGACGCTTCAGCCGTAGGTTCTCTTATGTATGCCATGCTGTGTACCAGACTTGACGTGAACCTTGCCATAAGTTTGGTAGGGAGGTACCAAAGTGATCCCGGTATGGAACACTGGACATCGGTCAATAATGTCCCTAAGTACGTGAAAAGGACTAAGGAGATGTTTCTCGTTTATGGAGCTGACGAAGAGCTCGTCATAAAGGGTTACGCTGATGCTAGCTTTGACACAGATCCAGATGACTCCAAGTCACAAACCGGATACGTGTATGTTTTGAATGGTGGGGCAGTCAGCTAGTGCAGCTGCAAGCAACATGTCGTGGTAGCATCTACATGTGAAGCGAAGTACATAGCTGCTTCGGAAGCAGCTCAAGAACGGATCTCGATGAAGGAGTTCATCACCGACCTTGGAGTAATTCCAAGTGCATCAGGCCCGATGACACCCTTCTGTGACAACACTGTAGCTATTGCCATAGCCAAGGAGCCCAGATTTCATAGGAAGACCAAGCACATCAAACGCCGCTACAACTCCATCTAGGACTATGTCCAAAAAGGAGAAATAGATATTTGTAAAGTACATATAGATCTGAATACTGCAGGCCCGTTGACTAAACCTCTTCCACGAGCAAAACTTGATCAACACCAGAATGCTATGGGTGTTCGATTCATCACAATGTAACTACATTATTGACTCTAGTGCAAGTGGAAGACTGTTGGAAATATGCCCTAGAGGCAATAATAAAGTAGTTATTATTATATTTCCTTGTTCATGATAATTGTCTATTGTTCATGCTATAATTGTATTAACCGGAAACAGTAATACATGTGTGAATATATAGATCACAATATCTCCCTAGTAAGCCTATAGTTGGCTAGCTCGTTGATCAACAGATGATCATGGTTTCCTGATCATGGACACTGGATGTCGTTGATAACGGGATCACATCATTAGGAGAATGATGTGATGGACAAGACCCAATCCTAAGCATAGCACTAGATCGTGTTGTTCGTCTGCTAAAGCTTTTCTAATGTCAAGTATCATTTCCTTGGACCATGAGATTGTGCAACTCCCAGATACCGTAGAAGTACTTTGGGTGTATCAAACATCACAAACGTAACTCGGTGACTATAAAGATGCTCTACGGGTATCTTCAAAAGTGCCTGTTGAGTTGGTACGAATCGAGACCGGGATCTGTCACTCCGTGTGACGGAGAGGTATCTCTGGGCCCACTCGATAGAACATCATCATAATGAGCTCAATGTGACTAAGGAGTTAGTCACGTGATGATGTGCTATAGAACGAGTAAAGATACTTGCCGGTAATGAGATTGAACAAGGTATAGGGATACCGACGATCGAATCTCGGGCAAGTATCATACCGATAGACAAAGGGAATTGCATACGGGATTGATTGAATCCTTGACATCAAGGTTCATCTGATGATATCATCGTGGAATGTGTGGGAACCAACATGGATATTCAGACCTCGATGTTGGTTATTGGTCGGAGAGATGCCTCGGTCATGTCTGCACGTCTCCCGCACCCGTAGGGTCTACACACTTAAGGTTCGATGACGCTAGGGTTATAGGGAAATGGTGTACGTGGTTACCGAAGGTTGCTCAGAGTCCCAGATGAGATCCCGGACGTCACGAGGAGCTCCAGAATGGTCCAGAGGTAAAGATTTATATATAGGATGTGAGATTTTGGACACCGAAAATGTTATGAGCGTCACCGGTAACGTACCGGGACCACTGGAAGGGTTCCGGTGGTCCACCGGGAGGGACCACCAGCCCCGGGAGGCTACATGGGCCAAGTGTGGGAGGGAACCAGCCCCTTGGTGGGGCTGGTGCGCCTCCCACCCAGCCCAAGGCGTGGCAAAGGAGGGAAGGAGCAACCCTGCGCAGGAGGGGGCCCAGGCCCACCTGGCGTGCCACCCTCCCTCTCCCTGCCCTGGCCGCCACCCCTGGTGCCAGATGGGGCTGCCGCCACCCCTAGGGTGGGAACCCTAGAGGTGGCGCACCCTCCTCCCTCTCCTCCTATATATACCCATGAGTTGGGGCTGTTTTGGGACACACAAACCTCTCTCTCTCTCTCTCGGCGCAGCCCTACCCCTCTTCTTCCTCGTCCTCTGCGGTGCTTGGCAAAGCCCTACCAGAGTTCCACGCAGCTCCACCGCCACCACGCCGTCATGCTGCCGGAGCTCTCCCTCAACCTCTCCTCCCTCCTTGCTGGTTCAAGGTGTTGGAGACGTCACCGGGCTGCACGTGTGTTGAACGCGGAGGTGTCGTGATTCGGCACATAGATCGGAATCACACCGCGATCTGAATCGGTGCGAGTACGACTCCATCAACCGCGTTCTAGTAACGCTTCCGCTTTGCGATCTTCAAAGGTATGAAGGTGCTCTTCCCTCTTGCTCGTTGCTGGTCTCTCCATAGATAGATCCTTGTATGGCGTAGGAAAATTTCGAATTTACTATGTATTCCTACAAAAATATGCCACGCAAGTTCTTATTATAAGCACATATGACTGTATACGGAATACATGCCTACATTACATTGATGAATTGAAGCTTGTTCTGTGTCACTCTAGTGCTTAATTGTTACATGATTAATGTTATCCAATATACTTACATCACCGACCCAAATGCCTACGCTTTTCATATATTGATTCTTGCTAAGTTACTATTGTTGCTACTCCTGTTACAAGCACTACATAATAGCTGGTGTTACTATTACTCTTACTGTTACTACTACTATTTTGTTGTGCTACTAAAGCTTTTGCTACAGAGAGATATTCCACGTGTGGTTGAATTGACAACTCAACTGCTAAGACCAATAAATATTCTTTATAAATTCCACTTCTATAAATTCTAATTCCACATCTATAAATTCTTTTTTTTTTGAAAACAACAAGTGTTTGTTCCACCGCAGTAAGTTTCTATTCCGTCGTGATCCCATCTAGAGACCTTTTTCGGTGCCATGCCGGAGGGGGAACCGATCACGGAGACCATCGGGTCCATAGTTAGTACCCAGATGGCTTCTTCTCTCTCTATGATCTTCAATACAATGTTTGTCGCGATTCTCACTGTGATCTATTCGATGTAATCCTTTTTTGCGGTGTGTTTGTTGGGATCCGGTGAATTATTGGTTTATGATCAGATTATTCATTGAAAGTGATTGTTTTTCCTCTGAATCGTATTATGCATGATTATTATAGCTTCACATTTCTCTCCGATCTATCTGTTTGGTTTGACCAACTAGATTGATTTATCTTCAGTGGAAGTGGCGCGTTGTAGTTGGTTCAGTCTTACGGTGCTCTACCTAGTGAGAAAGGGACAAGACATGTATTTGTATTGTTTCTACCAAGGATAAAACGATGGGGTTTGAACATATTGCTTGTCTTACTTTGTCTACATCATGTCATCTTGCTTCAAGCATTACTTTATTTTTCATGAATTTAATACCTAGAGAGGCAATCATAGGAGCGCTCTCAAAGTGGAGTAATAATGGTAGATGCAAGTAGGAGCCGGTCTACTTGTTTATGAATGTGATGCCTATATATACATAATCATTGTCGTGAATAACATGTCATAAATATGTGCTATTATGTCAACTGTCAAACAGTAATTTGTTTACCCACTTTGAGCTATGTTCGAGAGAGAAGCCTCTCGAGAAAACCATAGCCCCAGGGTTTACTTAATCCTATTGCCAAAAACCAAAATTACGTTGCTGCACTTTTATTTTTATTTATTTATTTTTGCTATTTATATTATCAATCTATCAGAATTAATCCTTACAAGTAATGAATTCAAGGGGCTTGACAACCCTCTTGCCCGCATTGGGTACAAGTGTTTGATTTTCTGTATATAGGTGCTGGCGATGAGAGTTTGCTTGATTATCCTGTTAGTTCGATAACATCGGTTCTCAACGAGGGAAATACTTATGACTACTATACTGCTTCATCCATCCTTTTTCGAAAAAAAAACACAGTTTACACGCAGCAGTAGGTTATGTGATGATGGTGGTTGCACCTCTTGGCCGTATGGGACGACAAGGGGTATAGGAGTGGGAGGTTCAGGCTTGCTCCGACAATGTCCAGATCTGGTGTAGCTACGTTGGCCCTCGTTATGGTGATGATGTGTACGCCTCCTGGTGGCACAAGGAGTGTTGGAGCGAAAGCTTTGCACTTGGAGCCGGTGACAGTGGCACCCGCTGATGTTGTTCTTTTCATGAAAATGTCGTCGTGAATCTCGACCTTGTGCGAGGGCTCCGGGTAAAACCATTTTCTGCTTGCTCGGACTCGACAATAACAACGCTTCGTGCCGTCACCCTCCTGAGGGCTCTGTGGCGGAGCCTAGGCGTCATTGATTGGGCCTTGGCGAGGCGTTAGGCCAGTTCAAGACTTCTCATTTGATCTGTTTTTATAAGGGCTTCCCTATGCCATTATATCATTCAGGTACCTTAGTGTGTTACAGTGTTAGTTCATATATAAAGCGTGGCAAAAGCAGTTATCGTGTACGCTGTGTTGATCGTGTGACGGGAGCAGTTGGAAAAGAGGAGTAGCCATCATCATCCTGACAACGATGATCCCTCCAATAGTAGAGGATTCATGATGTCACTAGATGCAGTTGGGACGCACTTGAGAATCTTGAGATCTCTACTATTAAAGGGGATCTGCCGTCGTGATGGTTCGACCACAGCGATGGTTCAACCACGACAGATACCCTCGCAAGCTCTGTCAGTTCCACAGCTGATTTTTTTCCTTCCCTTTATAAACCGATGGATTAAATAAAAAAACGTCTCATTCTTACCCCGAACCGGCCGACCGCCTCGTCCCTCTCTTCCCCCCAACCCCATCTCTCTGCCCCGCCTCGCCTCTCGCGTTTCGGCGGCGGTTCAAACCCACGTCAGGTCGACGAGGGCCAGGTCTCCACCGCCGCCGCTCCCCTCGATCCACCGGCCGCGCCTGATCCCGCGGGATCGGCCCCCCGCCGGCGCAGTATAGACCTACCATGGAGGCCATGGAGGAGCTGTCGCAGCTCTCCGTGTCGATACGCCAGGCAGCCTCGCTCCTCGCAGACGATGGCCCCTCCGACAACTCCGGCCAGGTCTCCGCCGCCGCCGCTCCCCTCGATCCATCGGCCGCGCCTGATCCCGCGGGATCCGCCCCCCGCCGGCGCGGTACAGACCCACCATGGAGGCCATGGAGGAGCTGTCACAGCTCTCTGTGTCGATACGCCAGGCGGCCTCGCTCCTCGCCAACGACGGCCCCTTCGACGACTCCACAACCAGGCGCCCCTCCACCTTCCTCAACGTCGTCGTCCTCGGCAACGTTGTAAGTTTTGGGTGGAGCCCCCCGCGCCTCAGAGCCGTCGCCTCGTACTGGAGGACCTCGGGAGCTTGGAGGATGAGGATGAGGATGGGACCTCGGAATGATGAGGGTGAGCAGAGCGAGGTACCACCCGGGAGCTTGGATGATGAGGATGAGGATTCAGAGCTGGAGGACGATTTTGTTATCATTGCAAATCAGCCCGAGGAGGAAGACCAGATGGACCTGGAGGACGATTTCGTTATCCTTGCAAACCAGCCTGACGAGCAGATGGACACCAGGTTGGAGCGAGGCAGTTTCGCAGCTGCCTAATGGGCATGTTGAATGGTGAGCTTGCTGCACCTATCATTGTGTTTCTGGAAAGTGATCAATAATGAGGTAGTTCCTTTTATCAGTTGCAAAATTATACTTCCTGACATCAGATATTACTATGTGTCCTTCCTGCCATTATGCATGATTTTTTATTTGCAATTATAGTTCATAAACATCAATATTGATGAAGAAAAAACTCTTAACACTAGAAGTTATGTTAGGAAGTTTTTCGCATGGAAGTCCATTTCCTGAAAGGACCATAAATTAAATTATAGTTCTTGAACATCAATATTGATGAACTGGGTGAGGTAAGGAATAGCTTTTAACACTAGGAGTTATGTTAGGAACCTTTCATGCCCTGAAAAGGACAGTTTATGGATCAAAGGCCACCGGTAGATAAGGTTTGGAGCATGAAGCTATTCGGGCAGGGTAGTCGCTGGCTGATTTGTAGGGCGACGAGTAAAAATAGATGGAAGCATGTAGTGAGTGGGCTGATTGTAAGCCCCTAATTCGGACAGCTTATGCCAAGCCTTTGACCCAATATTTGGACATGAGCTTCCATTTCTCTAAAAAATTGAGCTATCAACATCCTGGAGAATTCATGCACTTCACTGTAAGCCTTTTGGGCTTCAACTTATACAGGTGTAGATTTGTTTTGTAAATTATTGATGACCCTTAGACACAAATTCCTGCATCTGTGGTCTATTTTCTGACTGCCTTTTAAATTGCAATACATAATATTATTTTCTCCCAGTTTGTTAACCAAAACATCGTGTTTCAAGCTGACTTATTTTCCACTCTGCAAATGACAGCTTGCTTTGGGAAAGAATGCTGCGGTAAAGATGGCTGTGATGGTGTGACTAATGCTCAGAAAGCTGCTAGGGGTCCTTGTCAGTGCACCTGGTGTGTTGATTACTTATCTTATATATTGTGTTGATAGCGAACTGTTCTTATATATCGTGTTGATAGTGAACTGTCCGTCATAGCAATTCGATTGCCAGTAGGAATAATATTGAACATTTGTGCCAGATGTTGCTCACGCATAAATTTTGCACCAGTTGCCGTCTATACATCTGGAAAAGGTTCATCTGCAGCTGGTTTTACATCATCTGTAACCGGAATAGTAGCTGGGTATGGCTTTCTCAACATTTCAGGACATTTTGTTATGATTGTCACAATCGATTTTTTTCATTTAGATAATAGTATTCATTTTCCATATGAGATATTAACAAGTTTATTTTATCATTATGTAGAAAATGAGACAACAATCCCGCGAAACAGGAAGAGCTGCAAAGAAATCAAGGTGGGTCTTGCATCCAAAACTCAAACACAACATTTTAGTGTTTTCTATTTCCTCAGCTTCTCTTCTATCCCATCTTAACAGCAAGCCCACCTTTGAAAGTAACAATCCAGTGCTGGTTTAAGGATGAAGCAAATCCCACGCAAGTAACAGGTTAGTCTATTTTGATGCATACTCTTAATATTCAAGCTATGACACTACATACATCTGTCCACGTGCATATGTGGTGGTAGTGTGATTGCATCTTCGTGGAGATTGTAAGCCACCTGAGGACTTAGGTGCATGGTTCTGCATTTGTTTTCTTCTTGTCTTGCATATGTAGTTATGTTCTTCTATAATAGATTTACCTCATGCTTGGCCCTTTTAGTTGGTGTTGTTAAAGAAACTTCCCTTGCTACAATTACGAGCTCGAACCAAGATCTCGATGAATGGAATCTAAAAAAGAAAAGTCAATCAACGAAGAGAGGCGTGCTTAGATTGTAGGTACACCCTTATGGGAGCAAGATTCTACTCCTTCGTTGTTTTAGTTCAAATTTGAAAATAAGTTTGAACAAATTTGAAAATAAGTTTGAACAAAAACAACATGAGGTATTATCATTCTTGCAATGCTGGACATGATTTGTTGAGTAACATTCCCTCTCAAATAACGCACGGGAGAAGTGGCAAGCTATCTCAAAACCTATCAAAAAAATAATCAAATGGGTAGTTGTTTGTTTCGAGGCCCCAATAACCTCCGGCACACGCGCTAGCAAAATTGTTTGGAACTTCCGTACTTGGTTAGCTCATCAAATGGGTAGTTGCTTAATTCATTTACTAAACTGCACATCCTTAATTTCATTATTTATCACAGAGCTTTAGTGATACTTGGTTGCTCAAGGGTAGTAGCATTACAAGGTAATAAGTAAACATGAAGCGTAAAACACCAAGCTCTCGCATCATACCTCAAACTGATTTCCTACAGATTTTCCTGCCGAACTACTACACGGGGGTCTTAAAGTAAATAGAGTACTATTTTTTGTTATGTATATGCTATGTGGTTTCAGCATAATGGACCCTTGGCAAATACTCCCCCTGTTTTAAATTAAGTGACTCAATTTTGTATTAAGTTTGTACTAAAGTTAGTATAAAGTTGAGTCACTTAATTTGGGATGGAGGGAGTATATTTCTTTCAGGTTCTAGACGAGGCTAACCAATTAAGAAAAACCTTTTGTCCGATAGAGATGCAGGTTTTTCACATTTCACAAAACCAAACATAATTTACTTGTTACATCTTATGTTCTATTCATGCTTTTGACTAGCCGATATGTGCACTTCTTTTTGGTAGGATGATAGGATTAGTAATGTTTGAACATGGCCTGACCTTCCATTCCTTTGTGATTTGGCTTGCAATGACTCTCTAATTGCAACAGGAGTTGGGCAATACATGCCTTTACAAAGAAAGCATCACATTTAATAGAGAGCAGGCAAAGTTGTCCTACCAATCAACAACATATTAGTAAAGTATTGAATGCTTCCTTTTTCAAAAAACAGGGACAAATTGTATGTCCATATTGCAATTTATGTCTGAAGCCTTGTAAATGCCCGGAGTTGGGCCTGGACCATTGCATCGGCAGGGATGAGAAGCAGACCGTGCGCCACCGCAAGGACAGGAGGGCCGGCTCCTGCGCCAGTACGGGGTTGACAACAACCACCGCTACCTGCAAACTGCTCCAAAGATATGGTTGTATAATGTCAATTTTTGTCATGTTGCTACAAGTATAATACTCCCTTTCATAGCTCATGTGCGGTATGGAGTATGTTTTACACACATGGTCATGAGCAGTATGCAATTTCCCTTTGATGTGACGATTGAAACAAAATGTTGGAATTAGTGCAAACATGTAAAAGAAAGTTATGGACACAAACTTCTGGTTGGGGTGTGGTTAGTTGGCTAGAGCATGCCCAAGAAGAAAATTCGGATGTATATACAGTCTTGACACCAAACTATTATACCATGATGCCTATCCCAATCTTTTTATACTAGACCAATTATGTTAAGCGCAAATTTTATTCATTGAGGAATCTTTTAAGGAGCTACGATATTGATTCAGTAGTGACATGCAGCCAAATGACATTTTAGATTTATAGGTTGCCACTAGATCTAACACATAGATCAAAACGACTTACAAATATATTTTTCTATCTGATTGGTTGATTTTTGCTGTTACATTAATAAAAAGATACTTGTAGTTTCAAAATGGTAGTGTTTTCATGAACCACCATGTCGCTATGTTATGATGCACTAGGGCTCCTCACCCCACATCTGCCCATGCCCCAACCAATTCCATGCACACCTCTCCTCTTGTCCTCATCCTATTGAAACATTTCTTCTTACACCTCCTTCGTGCGCCGTCCATGTAGCGATTGGATCGATCACCCATCCTTACCGTTTTTCTTTGGGAAAATTTTGGATGTACCACAACTATCGGGAAGGAGTGGATGGCAAATGCTACATGCCATCCGAAGTTATAGACGATGGTAATGACTATAGCAGAGCTAAGAGAAAATACATGCGGGTTTTAAGCATTTTGACAATTGAGCATAGCGGCGATGTAACGACTGAAGAGCTGAAGGCGACCGAGGACCTCATGATAGATTAAATTTTTTGTCCGTGGATTAGGTACAAAGATAATTTGTTGAACTTTAAGCCTATGAATGCATGATAGGTTTGTATGTTAGTCCGTAGCAACGCACTGGCATTCAACTAGTACATACTAATATCATTTATCGGTTTCCTTGTGTTACAATCACGTGTGTGTGTGTTTGCACACGTATCGTCGTTATTTTATTTTATCCTATATATCTATGTCACTTCTATCCTAATACTCCTACCTTGAGAATCCATACAAGTCAAAAAGTCCCTTATTCGAACGGAGAGTCATCAAACCAGGAGTAATCAGTCACCAAATCTACTGATTAGCATCAGAAAGACTGATGACTGACCCGCAAAAAAAGAAGGAGAAAGACTGATGAGTCCTCCTGTGAGTAATTAGCCGGCGTGCGCTGCGGGTGCGCGTGTGTTTGACTGTTTTCCACTCGAGAAAGCGACGACCGTTGAATGATGCACGCAAAAAAGCAAAAATGGTAGGTACGTGACCCGAGCCGAGCCCCCACCGCAACGCACGGCACGCAATGATTCGGGGCTTGCTTCAGCTCAAATCCAACGCTAGACCCACACGAACATCCGTTTGGTTTGGTATATTCGTCTCTATAGATTGGTAAAATGCTACTCTCTTCGTTTCAAAATAAATGACTGAAAAATAACTTAATTTTATATTAATTTTAATATAAAGTTAAGTTATTTTTAAATCACTTATTTTGAGACGAAGGAAGTACAAAGCATCGATACGTCAAAAAATTATGTATTACCGTCTAGGATGTCATCAAATACGATTTTGATATGGCTATCCCAAAAATATCTTTTTTTAATTAAAAAAAAAGAAGAGAAAATGTTGATACGGGTGAGAAACACATGTGATACGCGTCCGAGACACGACGACTGAGTCCAGCACCGAGCGAGCGGTGAGCCCAATAGCCCACGAGCCATGACAACTAAAGCTTATACTCTCTCGCTCTCTCGACCACACCATGAACTTACGATAGCCAGGAACTAGGGTGGCTCAAGATTGTCCGTCGCCGTTGTTGCTGCCTCCGCCGCCTGGAGTGGATCGCCGTTGTCGCCGCCGCGGCCGTTAAACTAAACTGAAGGCCTTTGTCCGGTTTGACCGGACACCGGTCAGAGTATCCAATGCACGACCCTATCCCAAATTATCTGTATTATAGCAAATAAAAAAGCGCATAGATGTCCCTAGAGGCCAAGAGGGCGAGCATATGCTCGAGCCCTTTCCACTTCTCCTCTTAGGTGCGCTTGAACTCCCTCTCGAAGTCCTCCATGATGGCTCGCACCAGCCGCTCCTCCTCCTCGATCATCATGCTGGGAGCTGGCGATGGTGGCGAAGAGGGAGAGGGAGTCAACATCAGGCCGCACATGCGAGTTCGGCCGCGCAATCTGGGTGGGCTTGGCACGTGCCAGTGCGTCGCGGTGGGCAGGCTACGAGTACGACCAGCAAAGTAAGCTTGTCGGAGCATGTCATGCTTGTCCTAGAAGCAATTGCCCCAGAATGACGAGTCGACATCATACCACCGATAGGCAAGGTACGCGGGATGCGGGCGCGTCGACGGGTTATCTCCTCGAGGCGGGCATAGTCGCTTGGTGGGACTGGGGATCGGCACCGATTCGGGCTCGATACCACCCATTAAGGGGGTGGGCATCAGACCACGAAAGTAGGGTGCCAGTCTCCCAGTACCGGCTGCAAATGTCTCCCCTCACGTACGACCGATCGTGCGCTGAAGCCGTCGGAGGAGAGATGGTTACCGCGGTCGACGAGGTGGTCGGCGAGCAAACCTTGTGGTCATGGCGGTCCATCTTGCCGAGCACCCACTTCCAAAGCCCCAAGGCGACGGGTCAACGAGGAGCAACGTGGGGCGACGTCGCTAGGGTTTGGTGTCGGGCTCGAAGGGAGCAATGGAGTGAGGGACGCCATGAGAATGTGGAAGTGGCCACACTGGTTCACGACTTCGTGAAGCCATGGATGGCTGGGTGGCTGACCGGATGACATGTCCATGTGTATGAATTAACAGCAACTCCAACGGGGCGACCCATTTCATCCGACGCCGTACGTTTGGGGCCGCGCGGAAAAACGGATGGCCCAACGCACCGACCCATTGCCAAAACGCGTCCGCGCCGACCCATATCCGGCCCAAATTTGAGATTGAAATGTGTCGGGGCGGACGTGAAGTGGACGCGTGCGCGCCCTCTCGCTGTCCGCTCCAACCACCCACGATCAACATAATTTATGGCGGCGGCCCTCCTCGGGCGCACGCGTTAGCGGCCGTGGTCGACTTTTTTTAATCTGCGCGTGCAGTGCGTTCCATCTCATCTGCTTGCAGAACACACACGTCCCCATCTCGCCACCTCTGTCGGCGACCAAACCCTAGCACCACGTGCCATGGTCGGCTCCTTCCAAAACGAGGGCAAGGACCCCGTCTACCCCCGCGCAATCTCCCGTCGGCGTCTTCCCGTTGGCCTCGCTAGCGTGTCAGCGTCCCGGTGCACCAAGCACGATGACAGTGGGAGCACCGTGTGCCATTGCGGTACCCCGATGTCACCCTCCCGCACCTCTAGCATCTGTATCCGGAGAGGATCCCGGTGCCGGCCTTGCTGCGGTCGATGCGGTTGCACGCGGAGGAGGTGAGTCACTATCAGCATTTGTTGACGCCGGAGCAGCGTCTCAACCCTGCCTACGCGGCCGACCCCCCCCCCCCCACTAGGAGCTTTGGTTCTAGGTCGAGCACGAGGAGCAGCGCCGGCGTGGCGTGCGCGACGTGCAACCAGGAGGCCCTCCGCCACCCCTACCCGTCGTCAGCGAGGAGGACCAGGAGACTGAGGCGCCTACGAGGCGGCACTGACAGCTATTCTCCGCGAGAGCGAGGAGGAAGAGCGGTGCAAGGTCGGTGAGGAGGAGGCAGCGTACCAACTGCGGCTCACGGAGGCCATCACGCTGTCGGCCGTCGGCAACTGCGTCGTGCCACCTCCGCCGAAGTACGAGCCCACAGAGCCGCAAGAGGTCTACCAGTGGACCGGCTGCGTCCGCGAGTGGGTCAGTGGCGCCGCCCATCTAGATGGGTGTGACACCGGAGCAGGAGTAAGCCTACCTCCTGCACTGGAAGTCGGAGCACCTACGGGCGAAGTGACGAAGGCCGTCGGCAGTTGGAGCTGGAGAAGGAGCGGAGGAGGAACGACAGGAGATGAAGAAGGAGGAGCGCGCCCGTGCTGTGCTGTCACCGCCACGAGCACAACCCACGTCGGCGGTACAGACGACGGAGGCGCATGGAGCTGCACTCTGGAACACGGCGTTCCCCTGGGCCGACCCTGCGCTTACGCTGGTCGACCTCACCGGCTCCGCCGCCGCCTAGGGTTGCCTCCTAGTTTATTTTTTTATGTTTAATTAATGTAATAGGGACGCATGGACTCACGCCGGCATTCATGACCGGCTTTTAATGTTTAATTATGCTTGTTTATTATTTAAAAAATGCTTTATATTTTTTTTCACACGCCGGCAAAAATGTGTCGGGCCAACCCAAACGGACGACGATTTTGTCCGCTTTTTGTCTGTTTGGGTCGGCTAGGCGGACACGAACGTCCGCTTCGATGTTTGGGTCAGCGCATGCGCCCGACACTAGCTCTACTCATTTTTACCGGCATGCACCAAACATGCATAATTAGACATTAAAAAAGCCGGCCACGAAGGCCGACGAGAGTCCACACGTTACATTATTATGAAAAAAGAAAAAACCCTAGGCGTCCTCGACAGTGGCGGCGAGGTTGGGCTGTGCTAGAGCGGGGGCGAGGTCGGGCTGTGCCGGCACGAGTAGTGCTGGTGTCGGCGGTGGTGCATCACGCAACGCCATCTTAGCTTGAAGGTAGGCGACCTCCTATGGAAGAAGCACGTGGGGGTGGACGACGAGGGCGTTCTAGAAGAAGCCGGGCGTAGCACGGGCGCGCTCGTGCGCCTCGTGCATCGCCCTCTTAGCCTGCAGGTAGGCGACCTCCTCTAAAAGCATCGCGCACGTATAGACGATGAGGTTGTCGCCGTTGTCCATGGCTGCTGGGTCGTCGATGAGGAAACAGAGGGGTGACGAGATGGGGACGGGGGAGGGTTCTGGAAGCACATGGCCGAACCCCACTGTACACTCGGATTAAAAAAAGGCTAACTACGGTCGCTGACGCGTGGGCCCGAGGATGGCGTCCGTCAGAAATTATGTTGGCCGCGGTGGTTGGGGGCGGACACGGAGGGGGGGGGAGCGTCCGCTTGCGTCAAAGCATTTCAATCCCAAATTTAGTTCGAAACTGAATCAACACGGATGCGAAACGGATGCGTTTTGATAATGAGTCGACGCGTTGGATCATCTTTTTGTCAGCATCGATCCAAACATAGGACGACGGACGAAATGAATCGTTCCATTGGAGTTGTTAGTTGCTCTAAATGGAGACGGTGGGAGGTGGTTGAAAGGCCGACACACACGGGTTGGAGGTGAACGACGAGAGGACGTGGGCGTGTCCGTTTGATTGTAGAGCCAAAAAAAAGAAAAGTACGTCGACGATACGTACAAACAGATTATAAGCCGACGTGTTTTACGGAGATTTGGAGTCTGCCTTGGAGTTGCTCAGCCCTGAGCGAGCCGAGCCCGGTGGATGCCACCGGTCTCTGTCCCACCATCCACAGTACAGCGCTCACCAACCCAACTCCGTGATCCTACCGACCGCTCCGCTCCGACCGCACGACTGTTCCACCCCCTCCTCCCCCCTTCCTTCCTCCTACCCGGCCCGGCTCCTCCCGCCGTCCACACCGCTGCCGTCCGCGCGCGCTCCAGCGCTATATAACCCAGGTCTCTTCCCGGCAAGCTCGTCAATCCGATCAGCCAACCACCTCCACAAGCACCACCCGCAGCCCAGCACAGCCCAGATCCCGTCTCCTTCCTTCCTTACCTCGAACTAAACTCCAGCAATGGCGACCACGGCAGCCGACGCCACGGCCGCGGTGCCCAAGGACCAGGCCGCCAACGGTTCCGCTGCCGCCAGCACCGGCGGCGAGCAGGTCACGCGCCACTCCGAGGTCGGACACAAGAGCCTGCTCCAGAGCGACGCCCTCTACCAGGTATACTTACTACTACTTGCACACACAAAAAAACGCTTCTTTCGCTCGATCCGTCTCCGGCGAGCTGCCTAGATCTTGCGGTTTCTGATATGGTTTGGTCTAATCCTTGCGCAGTACATCCTGGAGACGAGCGTGTACCCGCGCGAGCACGAGTGCATGAAGGAGCTCCGCGAGATCACCGCCAACCACCCATGGTTTGTGTTCGTCCATCTCGGCTTGCCTGGATCTGGTGTCATCTCTTCTGATCTGATCTGATCCCGTTTGTGCGTGCAGGAACCTGATGACGACGTCGGCGGACGAGGGCCAGTTCCTCAACATGCTGCTCAAGCTCATCGGCGCCAAGAAGACCATGGAGATCGGCGTCTACACGGGCTACTCCCTGCTCGCCACCGCGCTCGCCATCCCCGACGACGGCACCGTAAGCTCCTCACCCCATTCCCAGATCTGCCGCTCCCAGTTCAGCAAGAAACTGAAGACAATCCGAATGGAAACTGCAGATCTTGGCCATGGACATCAACCGCGAGAACTACGAGCTGGGGCTGCCGTGCATCGAGAAGGCCGGCGTGGCGCACAAGATCGACTTCCGCGAGGGCCCGGCGCTCCCCGTCCTGGACGCCCTCCTCGAGGACGAGGCCAACCACGGCACCTTCGACTTCGTCTTCGTGGACGCCGACAAGGACAACTACCTCAACTACCACGAGCGCCTCATGAAGCTCGTCAAGGTCGGCGGCCTCCTCGGCTACGACAACACCCTCTGGAACGGCTCCGTCGTGCTCCCCGCCGACGCCCCCATGCGCAAGTACATCCGCTACTACCGCGACTTCGTCCTCGACCTCAACAAGGCCCTCGCCGCCGACCAGCGCGTCGAGATCTGCCAGCTCCCCGTCGGCGACGGCATCACCCTCTGCCGCCGCGCCAAGTGAACGGACCCATCCCCGCCGCCGCTCCGCCATAGATGCCAACAACAAGAATCAATTAATCTCCCCCATTTTTGCTTTCTTGATTGCCTACTGTACTCTACATATGTCCATCTTCTCCGGAATTGTCGTTTCGCAATTCGTACTAGTATAAAGACTTGTCCAGACAGATGATTGATATTACTCCTACAAGACGATTTCCTGCTGTTTGCTTGCGTTGCGCTGCGTGCGACAATGGCGGCCGCCCGCCGCCGCCGATGATCATCCAGTTGTGCAAATCGGAATGTTCCATTCCGTTCTCCTCCCTGCTTGGAAAACATGTCCAAATGCGTCGCCTTCGTTGGATCCGTTGAACGAAACATGGCAAAGCACAATAAATTTGACCGAATTTTACTCCATTGGGTTGAAGATTTCCATCTCCTGACGCAGATGCACAGAGGTTCGTGAATAGTTCGTCGATAGAGACAAGCTTCTGTTGCGCAGATATTTGCTGACAATTTATTCTACTAGTGGATGACTGACTGGCACGCATGATGATGCATGTGGTCGTCTGGGAGTCGATCGCTGAATGACAAAGGCTTCCTCAAATGCCAAAGTTTGGAAGGAGAAGTTTCTTCCTCCTCTGGAAGAGTCAAGGTTTTGTTCGGTTGTTGAGCTGTTCATGTCAAGGGTTTATGACTTGTTGGCAGATGTTGAATCACATGGTCACCTAAATTATTGCTTCGATCTTAGTTAACATAATATCAGATGTAACAGCACACGAGTACGTACCATGAGGTACTTGAGTTGAGCTTGGATTGAGCAACAGTGTTGGTGGAACCCATTATTTTAGGCTCCGTACGATAATCCCATTCTCTGACATTAACTTGTTGTGTATTTACATTTGCTTAACCAACTTTTTGTCAACACACTAGGATGTACTTCCTCCGCTCCTAAATACCCACTGTGTCTTTTTAAGGTTTTAGAGGCACATGCGAATGTATATAAACATACTTCAGGGTATAGACTTATTTATTTTGCTAACGACTTAGGGCCTGTTTGGTTTCAAATAAGTCACCAACTTATAAGTTGAAAAGTGCAAAAAGTGACTTATTTTGTCAAACAGACCCAACTTATAAGTCACCCTAACTTATAAGTCATAAGTTGCTTTACCCCAACTTAAAACTTATAAGTCACCCATTTTTGCGTAGGTCCCACCACCTTTTGTGTGGTCAGGTGATTTTATAAGTCAGATGACAACCAAACAGGCGTGACTTATAAGTCACTGGTTTTAAGTCACCTGACTTATTGAAACCAAACAGACCCTTATATTTATGAACGAAGGGAGTATAAGTCTTCTAAAATATTTCACTACAAATTATATACGGATGTACATAGACATACTTTAAAGTATAGATTCATTTTTTTTAGAAAAGAGCCCCGCGTCGCCTTGGCCTTGGGAGACTCGGGCACTGCCTTCAACCCTAGCGTCGTCGGGCCTTCTTCCTCCCCTTCTATCGCCACCGCCGAAGGACACCGTCGGGCGAAGCCTGCACAGCCGATGATGGCGACGGTGCTTCCTCTCGTGAAAGCCTTTGGGCTCTGTTGGGCAGCGGATCCGGAGGCGTGTTGGTGCCACGGGACTCCAGCGACTGGTGGCTGAGCGTGGCGTTCGCTCGAGGAGCGTGTGCGGCAGCTACCGGTTGCGTGGCATCCGCTGCGTCGGAGGTGTGCCGTTAGGGCTGCATTTGGGCATGTCCGAGATCGGATGGCGATGTGATTCTCCAACTTGGCCGGATGCATGGCAACTACATCATGGGCTCGTGGTGCCGGTGGTCTGTCCTGGAGGCCGACGGATCTTCGGTGGACCAGGGCCTAGCGTGGCTGCTCTCGCGGCCGGCGATGCCTGATCCGGTCGCTATCCTCTGGCCCTCGATAGGTGTTCTTCTCTCCTGCGGGCTCGTGGCGGTGTCAGCGTGGCTGCGGGTGAAGCTGGTGGAGGAGATCTAGATTGGGGGAAATCTCTTGGTCGGCCTCGGCCGGCCGCGCCGACGACGATGTTCAAGGGTGCCGTTGTTCTTCTTAGAGACTTCGGTTTACGTCTGATCCTCCACCTCCCACCTCCCCGACTCTCAGGTGAAAACCCTAACTTCGGTGGGCGGCGAAGGCGTCCTCGACGTCGTGACCTTCGTGAAGGCGTCAGCTTGAGGGCTGAGTGGTGGTGGACACTGTGTGGGTCCTTAACGGTTGTAGGTGGTGGGCACTACTTCGGGAGAAACTCTAAGATCTGGTCTTTCAGATTGAACGATGGCGGTACTGTGGTGTCGTTTCTCTCTTGGGAGCACTGTTTGTGGAGCAGCACTGGATGACAGAGGTAGGAGGTGGAGCGGCTTCATCTTGCACTGAGCTTTGGTGGAGCTGTCAAGTCATGCCTGGGCAACACGTGCTACGCTGAGTCATGCCTGGTTGGCAGGTGCTACACACGACAGTTCTTTCAGAATCTTTGCATTTAGACGGATGAGCGCAGGGCGGTGACGCCGTTAGGTGCCATGGTGGTGTCGACGGATGTTCGGAGTAGCAAGGATGATGCGGATCTCTCTCCTGAAGATGGTTGAGTGAGCCGATGATAATGACGGCTTCTAAGGTGTGCATGTGGTGTGCGCTTTAGGTCTGCTGCACCGGTTGTTGGTCCCGATATGTTATATAGATGGATTGGCGACAACACAGATTTTAGATATGGGGAGTGAGAACATTCCACATTATCGAGTTTGTAGGTATGAGTGATGGCTTCGAGTGGTTTAATGTATGTTTTTGTTAGACCTTTATGGAATAATTAATAAAGATGACTCCATACATCAATTGATGCAGAGGTCGAGGTTTAACCTCCTTTTCAAAAAATAATAGGTATATTTATTTTTCTTTGTATGTAGTCCAAAACAAAATCTCTTAAGAAACATATATTTAAGAATAGAGGGAGTATAACATTGCATGCATATGTTAAGGTACCTCTACTTGTTTTGGACGGTACTATTCATTTAGACCGGGTAGTGTTGACTTACTAATGAGATGGTACAACTTTTTTGGACCAACTCCATTTCCTTCATAATTTTAGCCTGACCTCATCTTTGTTCCTAAATAAAAACAGTGCTTAACTTTGCTCCTCTTCCGTTAAGTGCACTTATAGAAATACCTTTTCATACATTTTCCGTCCAATCAAAGGCCTTTGATCGTTAAATGCGCGTACTTAACGATCAAAGGCCTTTGACTGGACCGAAAATGTACGGAAGGGTATTTCTATAAACACATTTAATGAAAGAGTGGTATAGTTGAGCACTGTTTTTATTTAAGGATAAAGATGAGGTTGGGCCGAAATTAGAAGGAAATATGTAAATGTCCCAACTTTTTTAGACTTGCCGGAGTAACTTAGCAAGTCCGAAAATATTTGTCATAGGAATTGATGTATCTAGATGTATTTTAGCTTTAGAAACATCCATTTATATTCATTTGTACGATAAGTATTTTTGGACGGAGGGAGTAGTAACATAACACATTTCAAGACAAATTTGATTATGTGGCATGTAGTTAGTGAGAAAAGGTGTTTGGATAAACTATCCATATCTACAATACCTCTCTCCCGGTTTAGGCCCGGTTAGAACCATTCAGATTATATAATTTAATTTTTATAATCTATTCTACCTCCAAACAGGACAGATTATGGTGTAGATTATAAAAACTAAATGAATAGGTTATTAAAAACTCATAATCTACTCTACACCAGTTAAAATCAGATTATGGATTGGTAATGACCCATTACCCTTGTAAAGTTGGACGTAATTACATTCCTACCACCGTCAGCCTCCTTTTTTTTAAAAAAAAGAGAGGATAAACAGGTCATTATGCAATGTAAAACCTGGATTACAGTTTATATAATTTGGCTTCCAAACATGTCCACCAAGATTATTTTTATAAATCAGATTATATAATCCATCTTCATAATCCAGATTATGATAATCTATTGTGGTTCCAAACATGGCCTTAGTAATCCATCTCGTATTTTAGGTTCTATTTTGATCATGATTTTAACTAATAAAATATATGTTGTTATGCGTAGCAAAAATAATATCGTTGGAAACTACATTCAAATATGCAATCAACTATGTAATTTTTTATGACATGCATTATCATTTTGCTAGTCAAATATATTGTCAAATTTTAATCCAAAATAAAATGAAGACTAGTAAATCAGAACAAAGTATAATATAAATACCTAAGAGCATCTACAGCCAGACACCTCAAACCCTCTTCAAACGTTCGGATAGGCCGCCCGATCACTGTCCGGTCACAAAAAAATCAACCTAGACGGGCCTCTTAAATCGGCCTCAAAAGCCCAGGCTGACCAACATTCTCATTTCCAGCCCAAATATGGGGCGGATATGCGGGAGCCCGGGCGCTGGCGTGCATCTACCCTAGATATATTTGTCCCCATCCGTTCGCCGGACCAAACCCTAGCCACTTCACTCCACTCCCCTCCACTCCCATCTGCCACCCAAGCTCACATCCGACATGGCGGACAGTGGATTCGAGTCCTTCACCTCCAGATCTGTCGACCACGTACTCGTCTCACGCAGTCCCGAGGAGGAGATGGCCGTCGGCTTGCGCTCCGCTACTCCTCGGAGGCGGCCGCACGACGGCAACGCTCGGACTCGCAACGCCGGAAATCCATTGCTTCCGCACAACCGGTGCTTGGATCCGGCATTACTGCCTCATCGGAGGCGGTGCGATCTGTCTGACGTCCGAACGCTTTGACGGAAGCGCAACCCCTCCGTTGGCGCGCCGAGCACGAAGCATGGCTGGCCTCGGACAATGTCATGACGCGGCGTGCCCGCCGGGCGAGGCAGCGGGCACGAGATGCGGCAGAGGCCCTCATGGCGACGGATGTTGGAGAGGCGGAGTCACACTCTCTGGCGCCCTGTATGCTGCACAGGTGCGTACACCGCAACCGCGTCGTGGTGGACGTCGGCTCCTCCGAGGAAGGATCCGTCATCAACTTCACGTCGTCTGGCATCGTTTGGGTTACGGGCTCAGACGAGGAAGAGTAGGACATGAGAGACGGCGGGAGCTCGACTCCCGTGAGCTGGCTAGTGTCCCATGTCCTACTTTACCTCGTCGACGACCGGACCGACACTATGAGGGACGCAGCCAGCCGTCAGACATGGGCACAACGGAGCCGGACGAGCTCCGCTTAGTATTAGGTTTACGTTACATGTAATAATATGGATTTGAGGTTTCTAATTTGAGGTATCCGAATGTAGAATACAATATTTAAGACATGACCAGTCAGTGTCCGCGGATGCGTCAGGATGCGTCCTTCGATGTTTCAGGGGTCGGATTTGATGGGCCGGCTGTAGATGTTCTAAGGCATGATGTATTTCGTGATATGCATTTGGTATTCTAAATATAGGTATTTTTCTCTACGTATGATCAAAATTTAGGAGGTTCGACTTAAAAAAAAAATCTATTGCCACCACGTTGTAGAATTGAGGGGTACTATATTTCTGATTAGCATAAAGCATCATTTGCCCCTAGCCTTGTCAGAGGTGGATGGATGTACCTCATGTACGGCAGTTTCTTTCTCTGAAAAAATCAAGGTTTGGTCAGTTGTTGAGCTGTCCACGTGAAGAGTTTATAACTTTTGTAGCTGCTGTCACATTACATGGTTGCATCGATTATTGCTTTGATTTTAGGCTAACACGATCAAGATGCAGCAACATATGAGATGTTCAGGTACCTGTGCTTGGATTGAAGTGTAGTGTACTGAACAAGAGTGTTCTCCAACAGGCACTACTGTTCAGGAGTTGCCAGGAACCTTTTTTTTAACACTGTCAGGAACTTGTTGAACTATCTGAAGATTGTTGACACTTTTACAGTTCCCGCGTCTCTCATGAGGTGGACGACGTGCATCTCGCATCCGACGGCTCTGCAAGCAAGATACCGGTTTGCGCGCATTCTTGCTCTCAACCTTGATCAAGGATTGGACGTTTATTAGGCTGTTGTTCAAGTCCGACAACGACTTTTTCTTTTTTGATTTGCTTTTCAACTGCTCCCTAAGTGTGATAGCTCTATAAAGCCCAATTTCTACTTCATTCGGGATCATGTTTTGTAACCGGGTTGTAACCCTAGCCGCTAGAGGCGATCTACAATACTCCGCTTTCCCCTTTTGATAACATAAACCCTATCAAATGAGTTCCTGACAAGAGTGTTGATGAAACCCGCTATTTTAGGCTTTGCATGACAATCCCATCTTCAAATCAGTTTATTTTCATGTTTGCAATTTGCTTAACCACATTCTAAAAAGAACCCAAATGATAAGTGTCATAGGTGTGGCATAAAGCACTTCGGTCCTGGTGTTTTTACAACTAAATTTTTTGTCCAAAAAGAAAAAACAAACCAAATATAACTTCCCAGTTCGGTTTGTCGGGGGCATTGGTCCCAGTTCGGTTTGTCGGGGGCATTGGTCCCAGTTCGGTTCACCTCACTAGTCCCGGTTCGGGGGAAAATCCGGGACTAAAAATCCAGCGACTCCCACGTGGAGTGCCGCGGAGCATTAGTCCCGATTTATGACACGAACCGGGCTAATGGGTAGATCCCGGTTTTAGAAAAAAAACGGGACTAAAGTTCTGCCTATATATACCGTCGCCCCTGCCCACACTCTCCTCTCTTTTTTGGCTGAAGTGTGCCCATGCCATGCCACCCTTGCGAGTCTAGTTCATGCACTTGACGTGTTCGATGAAATGCCCGAGCCATACTAGTTAAGCTTTCTCCTCTTCAAACTCGACCTCCAAACTTCATTTTCCTCAATATTTGTCTAGGTTTGGCCGTGCACCAACTCCACAAGTGTTTTAAAAGGTTAGCTACTTCATCCTTTCATCTGTCACTGCTAGTTTAGCTCATTTAAAATGCTCAAATTAACTTCTTAGAGTCTGCGCATGTGTAGGGTGCCGTCCCGTGCCCGTCCTCACCGTTATCGATCGCCCCACGCCGATCTCGTCGTGAGCACCACCATGGTGAGCCTCTCGTTCTTGTCTTTTTTTAAGAAAAAAATTCTTACTTGTATGATTTAGATACATACTTGTATAAATTACTTACTTTCATTATTTTTTGTTATTATATAGTACGATGGTTTTGGTATCCGCCTCCGTCGGTCCTCGTCCCGTCTATGATTCCCATGTGGTATATATTATCTTTTATAACTATTTGTTTTATTTATTGTTTATGACAATTATGACGACCAACGTGATATATATTTTTTAATCTAGGAGGTATGTGAACCGGAAATTCCAACCCACATAGATATTCTTCTCGAGAAGTTAAATTTGGTTGAAAAAGAAAACAAATACTTGAAGGAAAAATTGAAAATAATGGAGGACAAGAATATGGAACTTGAGTTGCATGTCGACGATGTCATCGATGATCGCAAGATGAAGATCGATGCGATGTTGTTGAAGATGGATGCAATGCGCTTGAAGATGGATGCAATGCGCTTGAAGATTAGGGATTTTAGAAAATATGCCATTGATAAAGAAGCTTGGTATCATTATGTTGTTGGGTCAATTGTTACCTTAATTGCGATTTTGATCGCATTTGTTGTTGCATTTAAATGTTTTACATAGTTGTATGTTGTTTTATAAGAGAACTTTATGTATTTATTTTTGCAATAATAACGTTTGATCACTGATGACCCACAAGTATAGGGGATCTATCGTAGTCGTTTCGATTAGTAAGAGTGTCGAACTCAACGAGGAGCAGAAGGATCTGACAAGTGGTTTTCAGCAAGGTAATATCTGCAAGCACTGAAATTATCGGTAACAAGTGGTTGTGTGGTGAGATGATTCGTAGCAAGTAACAAAAATAGCAATGGTGTAGCAAAGTGGCCCAATCCCTTTTGTAGCAAGGGACAAGCATGGATAAAGCCTTATAGGAGGAAAAACACTCCCGAGGACACACGAGAATTTCTGTCATGCTAGTTTTCATCATGTTCATATGATTCGCGTTCGTTACTTTGATAGTTTGATATGTGGGTGGACCGGCGCTTGGGTACTGCCCTTATTTGGACAAGCATCCCACTTATGATTAACCCCTCTTGCAAGCATCCGCAACTACGAAAGAAGAATTAAGAGAAAGTCTAACCATAGCATTAAACTAGTGGATCCAAATCAGCCCCTTACAAAGCAACACATAAACTAGGGTTTAAGCTTCTGTCACTCTAGCAACCCATCATCTACTTACTACTTCCCAATGCCTTCCTCTAGACCCAAATAATGGTGAAGTGTTATGTAGTCGACGTTCACATAACACCACTAGAGGAAAAACAACATACAACACATCAAAATATCGAACGAATACCAAATTCACATGACTACTTATAGCATGACTTATCCATGTCCTCACGAACAAAAGTAACTACTCACAAAGAATAATCATATTCATGACTAGAGAGGTAATGAGTAGCATCAAGGATCTGAACATAAACTCTTCCACCAAGTAACTAGCATCAACTACAAAGAGTAATTAACACTACTAGCAACCTTACAAGTACCAATCGGAGTCGCGAGACGGAGATTGGTTACAAGTGATGAACTAGGGTTTGGAGATGAGATGGTGCTGATGAAGATGTTGATGGTGATGAGTCCCCTCCGATGAGAGGAGTGTTGGTGATGACGATGGCGACGATTTCCCCCTCCGGGAGGGAAGTTTCCCCTGCAGGATCGTCCTGCCGGAGCTCTAGATTGGTTATGCTCAAGTTCCGCCTCGTGGCGGCGGCGAATCCTCCGAAAAGCCTCCTCCTGATTTTTTCCAGACCGAAACCCTTCTTGTAGCAAAAGAGGGGGGACAGTGGGCCAGCAGGGAGCCCACAAGCCCCCTAGGCGCGACTAGGGGGTGGCCGCGCCTAGCAGGCCTGTGGCCACCTGCCTGCGCCCCTGTGGCACTTCTTCGGCCCAGTATTTTTTATAAATCCCAAAAAAAATCCACGTTGATTTTCACGGCTTGTGGAGTTGCGCAGAGTAGGCATCTCAAACTTGCTCCCTTTTCAGGCCAGAATTCCAGCTGCCGACATTTTCCCTCTTCATGTAAACCTTGCAAAATAAGAGAGAAAAGGCATAAGTATTGTACCGTGAAGTGAAATAACAACCCAAAAAGCGATAAATATCAACATGAAAGCATGATGCAAAATGGACGTATCAATCACTACTCAGCTTTGGTTTTAATGTGATGATGAACTTGTATTAATTTGGTCATTTCTTTATTCATGATGTTCTGCAATGGTTTTTTGATATACTTAATTTCATAATAGAGATGAACCGCTAATGGATGTACGGTGATCGGCACTTCGGAGTACATTACGAACCAGGACTAACTAATGCTCGAGTCACACTAAAGTTCACACGAAATGGTATCCTCGACTGAGGTTAGCAACCTTCTTCATGTGTAATTGATACAAAAATATTGCATGTTTCAATGTACGGTGGTCATTTCACTATTCATGTATGATGTCAGATCAATGCACGGAAGTGATGGATTACGGCAAACGACGCGGTTCCGGATTTGTTGCAGGCCTGCATAAATTTATCGATGTGGCTGAGGCAAACAAAGTGGATAATTTTATGCCTTGCCCATGTGTTGGTTGTCGAAACGTGAAGGAGTACTCTAGCTCGAAAGTCATTCATCTCCACTTTCTTCAGAGTGGTTTCATGCCCACATATTATTGTTGGACCATGCACGGAGAAAGAGGGGTTACGATGAAAGACAATGAAGAACAAGAGGATGATGACAACTCTGATATGTTCACTGAAGAACACGGTGATACTACAATGGAAGACAATGAAGAAGAAGGAGGTGAAGAACAACCAGCATCAGATGAGCCCGCTGATAGTCTTGGTCGGGTCATTTTCGATGCAAAGAGAGAATGCGATACAGAAAAGGAGAAGCTGAAGTTGGAGGCCATGCTAAAGGATCATAAAAAGTTGTTGTACCCAAATTGCAAAGATGGCATCACAAAGCTCGGTACCACACTGGAACTGTTGAAATGGAAGGCAGAAACTGGTTTATCTGACAAGGGATTTGAGAAGTCATTGGAAATATTGAAGCCGAAGCTTCCAAAGGATAACGAATTGCCCGAGACTACGTACGAAGCAAAGAAGGCTATCTGCCCTCTTGGATTAGATGTGCAGAAGACACATGCATGCATTAATGACTGCATCCTGTACCACGGTGAAAAGTACGAGAATATGGATAAATGCCCGGTATGCACTGCAAGTCGGTACAAGATCAGGCAGGATGACCCTGGTGATGTCGAGGGCGATGACGAGCCCCCTAGGAAGAAGGTTCCTGCTAAGGTTATGTGGTATGCTCCTATAATACCACGGTTGAAACGTTTGTTCAGAAACAATTAGCATGCCAAGTTGATGCGATGGCACAAAGACGAGCGTAAGAAAGACGGGAAAAAGTTGAGACACCTCGCAGATGGGTCGCAGTGGAGGAAAATCGAGAGGGAGTGGCCGGACTTTGTAGATGACCCAAGGAACTTATGGCTTGGTCTAAGTACAGACGGCATGAATCCTTTTGGGGAGCAGAGCTGCAGTCACAGCACCTGGCCCGTGACTCTATGTATCTACAACCTTCCTCCTTGGTTGTGCATGAAGCGGAAGTTCATTATGATGCCACTGCTCATCCAAGGACCGAAGCAACCCGACAATGACATTGATGTGTACCTAAGGCCATTAATTGATGAACTTTTGCAGTTGTGGGCCAAACCAGGTGTACGTGTGTGGGATGAGCACAAACAGCAGGAATTTGACCTACGAGCATTGTTGTTCGTAACCATCAATGATTGGTCTGCTCTTAGTAACATTTTAGGACAGTCAAACAAGGGATACAATGCATGCACACACTGTTTAGATAAGACTAAAGGTACATATTTGAAAAAAAATCTAAGAAGGTTGTCTACCTGGGGTTTTGTCAATTTCTTCCGACCAGTCATCCCGTAAGAAAGAAAGGCAAGCATTTCAACGGTGAGGCAGATCGCCGGAAGAAGCCTAACCTCCCTACTGGTGATGAGTTATTGGCTATGGTGAAGGATTTGGATCAAATAGTAATCTCTGGAAAGGGTCCTGGTGGTCAATCTGTTCCGAAAGACGACGTTACCGGACACGTGCCCATGTGGAAAAAGAAATCTTTATTTTGGGAGCTACCCTATTGGAAACACCTAGAGGTCCGGTCTTCAATCGACGTGATGCACGTGACGAAGAATCTTTGCGTGAACCTGTTAGGCTTCCTGGGCATGTATGGGAAGACAAAAGATACAACAAAAGCACGAGAGGAGCATCAATGTATGAAAGACCCATACGACAAGAAGAGTGATATAGGGCGTCAATACTCAAGCAGCCACGCTCTTAGCAAAGTAGAGAAGGAAATGTTTTTTGAATGTGTGAGCAGTATGAAGGTCCCCGTTGGCTTCTCGTCTAATATAAAGGGAATAATAAATATGGCAGAAAAAAATATTCTAGAACCCGAAGTATCATGATTGCCGCGTGATTATGACGTAGTTGCTTCCGGTTGCATTGAGGGGGCTTCTACCGGAAAATGTTTGGTTACCCATTGTGAAGCTATGTGCATTCCTCAATGCAATATCTCAGAAGGTAATCGATCGAGAACGTCTGGAAAGGCTACAAAAGGATGTGGTCCAATGTCTTGTCAGTTTTGAGTTGGTGTTCCCCCCGTCCTTCTTCAATATTATGATGCATCTCCTGGTTCACCTAGTCGACGAGATTTCCATTCTCGGTCCTGTATTTCTACACAATATGTTCCCCTTCGAGAGGTTCATGGGAGTCTTAAAGAAATATGTTCATAACCGTGCTAGGCCATAAGGAAGCATCTCCAAGGGCTATGGAATAGAGGAGGTCATTGGGTTCTGTGTAAACTTTCTTCCTGACCTTAAGCCGATTGGTATTCCTGAATCGCGGCATGAGGGGAGACTGAGTGGAAAAGGCACACTAGGAAAGAAAGCAGTGATATGTAGGGACGGACATTCTTTCACTCAAGCACACTACACAGTTCTAAAAAGTCCCACCTTCGTGGCTTCGTATATCGAGGAGCACAAGAATTTTGTACGCTCCAAGTTCCCGGGGAAGGCTATCTCCCGGATTGAAGAAAAACACATGGATACTTTCGACAGTTGGTTGCGAGCACGTCTCATGAATGACAACACTATTGGAGATCAACTCTACTTTTTGGCCGCGTCACCTTCTTCGACTGTATTACATTTCCAAGGGTACGAGATAAACGTGAATACTTTTCACACGACCGCCCAAGATAAAAAGAGCACCAACCAAAACAGTGGTGTCCGCTATGATGCGACAGACGATAATGGGAAAAGGACACATACTATGGTTACATAGAGGATATATGGGAACTTGACTACGGACCTACTTTGAAGGTCCCTTTGTTTCGATGTAGTTGGGTGAACATGAATGGAGAAGGGGTAAAGGTAGACCAGTTATACGGAATGACAACAGTTGATCTCAAGAATCTTGGTTATAGAGACGAGCCATTCGTCCTAGCCAATGATATGGCTCAGGTTTTCTACGTGAAAGACATGTCCTCCAGACCGAAAAAAATAAGCAAATGAATACATCAGACGATGAGCCAAAGCGTCACATAGTTCTTTCAGGGAAAAGAAACATCGTGGGGATCGAGGGCTAGACAGACATGTGAGCAGATTATAATAAGTTTGATGAAATTCCGCCCTTCATAGTGAGAATTGACCCAAGCATCCCGTTAAATAATGAAGATGCTCCATGGTTACGGCCAAAACGATCATGGGCAAGGGATCGAAATATAAATCTATGTAATGTATTAAACTTTATGTGATGTGTACTAATGTATTAAACTTTATGTGATGCGTACTGATGTATTAAACTTTATGTGTTGTGTACTAATGTATTAAACTTGGAGAGAGATTGTCCATTTTGTACACGAAATGCATCCCGTTTTTGTCGTAACCCTTTCAACCTTTTATCACATGCTATGTGGGTGAAATGATGATACCATGCTAACTTTCAACATTTTCATAGTTTATTTGTAGAGCTTTTCATTTTCACGGTCAACTAGCTCAAAAAAAATAAGTAAATGCACGAAAAATATCCAATGAAGTCAGAAATTGTTGAAAATTTGTGATGTGCCTTTGAATGGTGCATTTTGAACACACAAAAAGTTTGGAATTCAAATAAGTTCAAAAAAATGAAATCCCTTTGTAACAGATGAGTTATCGTTCGAAACCGTGATACTTCGAGAGATATTGTCCGTTTTGTACATGAAGTGCATCCAGTTTCTGTCGTAATCCTCTCAACTTTTTATCATATGCTATGTGGGTGAAATGATGATACCATGCAAACTTTCAACATTTTCAAAGTTCATTTGTAGTGCTTTTCAATTTCAGGGTGAACTAGCTCAAAAAAAATAAGTAAATGCACGAAAAATATCAAATGAAGTCAGAAATTGTTGAAAAATTGTGATGTGCCTCTGAATGGTGCATTTTGCACAAACAAAAAGTATGGAATTCAAATAAGTTCAAAAAAATGAAATCCCTTTGTAACACATGAGTTATCGTTCGAAACTGTGATACTTCGAGAGAGATTGTCCGTTTTGTACACGAAGTGCATCCCGTTTTTGTCGTAACCCTCTCAACTTTTTATCACATGCTATGTGGGTGAAACGATGATACCATGCCAACTTTCAACATTTTCAGAGTTCATTTGTAGTGTTTTTCAATTTCAGGGTCAACTAGCTCAAAAAAAAAAGTAAATGCACGAAAAATATCAAGTAAAGTCAAAAATTGTTGAAAATTTGTGATGTGCCTTTGAATGGTGCATTTTGAACACACAAAAAGTATGGAAATCAAATAAGTTCAAAAAAATGAAATCCCTTTGTAACAGATGAGTTATTGTTCGAAACCGTGATACTTCGATAGAGATTCTTCGTTTTGTACACGAAGTGCATTCAGTTTTTGTCGTAACTCTCTCAACTTTTTATCAGATGCTATGTGGGTGAAATGATGATACCATGCCAACTTTCAACATTTTCAGAGTTCATTTGTAGTGCTTTTCAATTTCAGGGTCAACTAGCTCAAAAAAATAAGTAAATGCACGAAAAATATCAAATGAATTGAGAAATTGTTGAAAATTTGTGATGTGCCTTTGCATGGTGCATTTTGAACACACAAAAAGTCTGGAGTTCAAATAAGTTTAAATAATGAAATCCCTTTGCCAAAATCTTAAATAGAAAACAAAAAAAAGAGAGAAAAAATATTAAAGTAAAAAAATGCCGCCTATTGGGCCATCACGGCGTGCATACGACTAGAAACCCTACCCGACAGGTGGGCCAGGATGCAGGCCCGCGAGCCCAATAGGCCCAATAGGCAACGAGAGGACAAATAGGCCCATATGCGTGCTTTAGAGAGGAGCTCAATGCAGTTGCTGCGACGGGGCTTATAAACCAGTGCGAGCGCCCCTCGCTCGGCGAGGTGGGACTAAACATATCAAGCAGCCAGCCGAGGGATTTAGCCCTGGGTCGTGGCTAGAACCGGGACTAAAGACCCCCCCCCTTTAGTCCCGGGTCTAGTCCCTCGCCTTCTCGCCTCCTCGCCTGCCGAATACTACCTTTAGCCCCGGGGCATGGGAAGAACCGAGACTAAAGGGTGGTCTTTAGTCCCGGTTCTTCCCACGAACCGGGGCTAAAGCCCATCCTATATAAGCGGGACTTCAATTTTTCCAACCCCCACCATCGCCAGTTTCGTTTTCTTCCTCCTCACTCTCACCTGCGCACCACACGACGCGACGATGAGCTCGACGCCGCCAGGCTGCCCCGACGCCCGCCTCGCTGTCGCCATCGCCGACGCCCGCCGTCCTCCTCCCCGGCATCGTATCTCTGCGCGGGCCTCTTCTCCCCCGAGGTGAGCCACCAGCCCTCTTCTCCCTCTCCTCGTGAAGGCCGCGGCCGATGAGCTCGACCGCGTGCCATTGCCGCCATGGTCGCCCCTCCCCGAGCCCATTCCCCACCTAGCCACCATAGGAGATGCTCGATCCATCTCCGGCGTAGGAGCCTAATCACCCACAAGTATAGGGGGTCAATCGTAGTCCTTTCGATAAGTAAGAGTGTCGAACCCAACGAGGAGCAGAAGGCTCTGATAAACGGATTTCAGCAAGGTAATAACTGCAAGTACTGAAAGTAGCGGTAACAAGTGATTATGTAGCGAGGTGAAACGTAGCAAGCAAAGAGTAACAAGTAATAAGTAGTAGCAACAGTGCAACAAGTGGCCCAATCCCTTTTGTAGCAAGGGACAAGCCTGAACAAAGTATTATAGAAGGAAAAACGCTCCCGAGGACACACGGGAATTTCTATCATGCTAGTTTCATCATGTTCATATGATCCGCGTTCGTTACTTTGATAGTTTTATATGTGGGTGGACCGACGCTTGGGTACTGCACTTACTTGGACAAGCATCCCACTTATGATTAACCTCTCTCACAAGCATCCGCAACTACAAAAGAAGAATTAAGACAAAGTCTAACCATAGCATTAAACTAGTGGATCCAAATCAGCCCCTCACGAAGCAACGCATAGACTAGGGTTTAAGCTTCTGTCACTCCAGCAACCCATCATCTACTTACTACTTCCCAATGCCTTCCTCTAGGCCCAAATATGGTGAAGTGTTATGTAGTCGACGTTCACATAACACCACTAGAGGAAAAACAACATACAACATATCAAAATACCGAACGAATATCAAATTCACATGACTATTATTAACATGACTTATCCCATGTGCTGAGGAACAAAAGTAACTACTCACAAGACATAATCATAATCATGACCATAGGTGTAATGAATAGCATCAAGGATCTGAACATAAACTCTTCCACCAAGTAATCCAACTAGCATCAACTACAAAGAGTAATCAACACTACTAGCAACCTTACAAGTACCAATCGGAGTTGCGAGACGAAGATTGGTTACAAGAGATGAACTAGGGATTGGAGAGGAGATGGTGTTGATGAAGATGCCTCCCCTCCGACGAGAGGAGTGTGGGTGATGACGATGGCGACGATTCCCCTCTCCGGGAGGGAAATTTCCCCGGGAGGATCGTCGTGCCGGAGCTCTAGATTGAATCTGCTCAAGTTCCGCCTCGTGGCGGTGGCAAAACCACGAAAAAGCTCTCTCTTGATTTTTTCCAGACCAGGACGCTTCATATAGCAAAAGAGGGGGGCTAGTGGGCCTTCAGGCAGCCCACAAGCTTGCCCACCGCCACCAGGGGGGTGGTGGCGGAGTGGGGGCTTGTGGAGCCCTGGTGGCCCCCCTCCGGTAGTTCTTTCGCCCTGTATTTTTAATATATTCCAGAAAAAATCCACATAAATTTTTAGGGCATTTGGTGATGTGTAGAATAGTGGACTAGGATTTGCTCCTTTTCCAGTTCAGAATTCCAGCTGCCTGAATTCTCCCTCTTCAAATAATCCTTGCAAAATAAGAGAGAAAAGGCATAAATATGGTACCACAAGTAATATAACAACCCAAAAAGCAATAAATATCAACATGAAAGCATGATGCAAAATGGACGTATCAACTCCCCCAAGCTTAGACCTCGCTTGTCCTCAAGCGAAAACCAAGTTCCATAAACATGTCCACATGTTAAGGGACAAAGGTGTCGATAAAACATAATACGGACATGAGGGCATCATGATCACACATAGAACAACAATATATCATAAAGATTCTTATGGGAAAGTAACAATTCCTTCACAAAGCAAAGCATGAAGCAAAAACCTTACCGAGAAGTAACCAACAATAGTCCATAGTCATTGAAGCAACTGCAATTTATCACAACATCAGAAAGAGTCAAATAAGAGCTTGTAAGGCAAACCCACATACTCAATCATCTCTTTTGTTTTCCACAATTGTTACAACTCACATGGTACTCATGGTTTCAAAGTTTCAGCTGGACACAGAGGAAGATAGGGGCTTATAGTTTTGCCTCCCAACGGTTTACCTCAATGGTAAAGTCAACAACAATAAAGCATGAGTACTCAACTCCAAGTTGATATATGAATATAGATCTTTCCCAAGCATGTGACGGTAGCCAAGACAAAGGTAAAAAGGGAATTGGTGATGATTACCATGGCTCTTACAAGGGTAAAAAGTAAAGGTACAAGATAGGCCCTTCGCAGAGGGAAGAAGAGGTTGTCATGCGCTTTTGAGGTTTGTATGCGTGTCCTCTTAGTGCGGAGGAACGTCACTTTATATTGCCTCATGTGACAAAGAACTTTATTATGCAGTCTGTCGCTTTTATGTCTTCCTCATCACAGGTTCGTACAAAGCTTATTTTCCACACACTAATAGATCATACATATTAGAGAGCAAGTTTTATTGCTTGCACCGATGACAACTTACTTGAAGGATCTTATTCAATCCATAGGTAGGTATGGCGGACTCTCATGGCAAAACTGGGTTGGAGGTTTATGGATACACAAGTAGTATCTCTACTTGGTGCGGGAGTTTTGGCTAATATGAGGTGGAAGCAATCGTCACATGCTAAGGGATCTCTAATCATATAACATTGTTTGGAACCAAGCAAACACAGTTCATTATGTTGTCTTCCTTGTCCAACATCTACTCCTAGGCATGTAATAGTTTGGTGAGTGCTCACAATTGTAAAAAGTGTCTAAGATGATATATTTATATGTGAACCTCTCTTTCCTTATTACTTCTTATTAATTGCAACAATGACTGAGGTCTATGTTGATTTATTCTCAACAAGTTTCAATCATCATACGTGTCACAAGTGAAGTTATCACTTTCCATAAGATTGTCTCATGATCTTTCATGCTATCGTTCTTTTCATAATTTTGATCATGGCACAAATCAAAGCCCTAGACTAAGACACTCTTTATTATATAGCTCGTAAGCTCGAATACAACAGGGGAGAGACAAAAGCAAAAGACTCAAACTAAAAACTAAAGACTTATTCCTCTAAAGGAAGAAATAAAAACTGAAAAGGAAAGAACTAAAACAAAGGTAAAAGAAAAAGATATAAAGGTGATACGATACGAGGGCAACTCCCCCAAGCTTGGCAGAAGCCAAGGGGATTGCCCATACCAATGCTTAGTTGTCTTCCTTTGGTGGTGATGGTGGTGTTGTTGGAGCGGGATAATAACTCATAAGCTCGAATACAACAGGGGAGAGACAAAAGCAAAAGACTCAAACTAAAAACTAAAGACTTATTCCTCTAAAGGAAGAAATAAAAACTGAAAAGGAAAGAACTAAAACAAAGGTAAAATCAAAAGATATAAAGGTGATACGATACGAGGGCAACTCCCCCAAGCTTGGCAGAAGCCAAGGGGATTGCCCATACCAATGCTTAGTTGTCTTCCTTTGGTGGTGATGGTGGTGTTGTTGGAGCGGTATGATCCTCCGTCTTCCAAGGCATAGGTGCTCCATCATGGCAGGATGAACGAGTCGCCGGAATCCTCAAATCTGCAGCCAACCTTATTGATTTAAATCTGTACTCATACTCACAGTTTTGATTCTGCCGGTCATAGATCTAGCCCTGAAGTTGGTCAACCCTATCGTAGAGCCTGGAGAGGTGTTTCCCAATATCAATGGCATCCATCTTGTGATTGCTAGTGAACTCCGTGATCATCGTGTGGTTGGCGTTGAGTCCACGCTCCACCATCCCTTGGCACTTGAAGACTTGTTGCTCCATTGCTTCGAGCCTCGTCTCCATGCTTCCGGTCTTCTTAGGCCCCTCAACATCACGGACGTGCAACATCCCCTCGCTCAACTTGATAGATTGAGGGTGTTTCCGCACTTCCATGAGGTAGGGATTGATGACCTTCTCGAAGATCTTGTCCTTAGGAGCGTTTGGGGAGGTCATGATGATCTAGATCTGTGGCAGAAACAAGTTGGAAAGAAAACAGAGGAAAACTGCGCGATACGGAGATCAAAACCTTTGGGCGACTATATATTGATTTTTTTCTGGGCCAGAAGGAGTCCTCCGCAAGAAAACGGAGTCCAGGAGGCACACGAGGTGCCCACAAGCTTGCCCACCACCACCAGGGGGGTGGTGGTGGAGTGGGCCCTTGTGGTTGCCTCGTTCCCTCTCCGGACTACTTCTCATTTTTCTATTTTTCCAAAAATCCCAAAACGGAAGAAATTTCCTATTGGAAAAGTATTGGAGTCCAATTTCTTGCCGAAACAGATACATCTTTGTTTTCAAGGTCTGAAACAGGCTGATAAACATCTCTTATGTACTCCTCTGGAGTTATGACATTGATGATATTGGTCTCAACATTTATGGGAGTACCGGAGATGTAATGCTTGATTCTTTGCCCATTTACCACTCTAGGAAAATTTCCTTCCGTGTTATTGATTTTGATGGCACCGGAACGATATACTTCCTCGACAACATAGGGACCTTCCCATTTAGAGAGAAGGTTGCCTGCAAAGAATCTCAAACGAGAATTGTATAGCAAGACATAATCACCTACATTGAACTCTCGTTTCTTTATTCGTTTGTCGCGCCATATCTTAACCTTTTCCTTGAACAACCTGGCATTCTCATATGCCTGGGCTCTCCATTCATCTAACGAGCTAATATCAAACAACCGCTTCTCGCCGACAAGTTTGAAATCAAAGTTGAGCTCTTTGATTGCCCAATAAGCTTTGTGTTCCAGCTCAAGAGGTAAATGGCAGGCCTTACCATAAACCATTTTAGACTATGGCATGCCCATGGGATTCTTATAAGCAGTCCTATAAGCCCATAGTGCATCGTCAAGTTTGCTAGACCAGTTCTTTCGAGATCTATTGACGGTCTTTTGTAAGATCAACTTGATCTCCCTATTACTCAACTCCACTTGACCACTAGACTGAGGATGATAAGGAGATGCGACTCTATGGTTCACATCATACTTAGCTAGCATCTTGCGGAAAACACCATGAATGAAGTGGGAACCGCCATCAGTCATCAAGTATCTAGGGACTCCAAATCTTGGGAATATGACTTCTTTAAGCATCTTAATAGCGGTGTGGTGATCAGCATTTTTAGTGGGGATAGCTTCTACCCACTTAATAACGTAATCCACAACAACTAAGATGTGAGTGTACCCATTGGAACTCAGGAAGGGTCCCATATAATCAAAGCCCCAGACATCAAATGGTTCAATGACAAGTGAATAGTTCATAGGCATCTCCTGACGCTTACTGATGTTCCCTATCCTTTGGCATTCGTCACAAGACAAGACAAACTTACGGGCATCGTTGAAGAGAGTGGGCCAATAAAAACCTGATTGCAATACCTTATGGGCAGTTCTATCTCCAGCATGGTGTCCTCCGTAGGCTTCGGAATGACACTTCTGCAGGATCTGTCCCTGTTCATGTTCATGCACACAACGTCTAATAACACCATCTACTCCTTCCTTATAAAGGTGAGGATCATTCCAAAAGTAGTGTCTCAAATCAAAGAAGAATTTCTTCTTTTGTTGATAGGTGAAACTGGGTGGTATGTATTTGGCTACGATATAGTTTGCATAATCGGCATACCACGGTGCACTATGTGAAGTGCGGATGACATTTAATTGCTCATCAGGAAAGTTGTCATCAATAGGTAGTGGGTCATCAAGGACATTCTCTAGCCTAGAAAAGTTATGTGCTACAGGGTTGGTAGCACCCGTTCGGTCAACGACGTGCAAATCAAATTCCTGTAGCAGGAGAACCCATCTGATCAGCCTAGGCTTAGCGTCCTTCTTCTCCATAAGGTACTTAATAGCAGCATGATCAGAGTGAAGAGTGACTTTGGAGTCAACTATGTAAGATCTGAACTTTTCACATGCAAACACGGCTGCTAAAAATTCCTTCTCCGTAGTGGCATAGTTTCTTTGGGCAATGTCTAGAGTTTTACTAGCGTAGTGAATGACATTCAACTTCTTGTCAACTCTTTGTCCTAGAACAGCACCAACAACATAATCACTAGCGTCACGCATGATTTCAAAGGGAAAGTTCCAGTCAGGTGGTTGAACAATAGGTGCGGTTATCAAGGCCTTCTTAAGTATTTCAAAGGCTTCCTCACAATCCTCATCAAAAACAAAAGGAACATCCTTCTGCAAGAGGTTGGTAAGAGGCCTAGAAATCTTAGAGAAGTCTTTAATGAACCTTCTATAGAAACCAGCATGACCTAGGAAACTTCGTATACCTCTGATATCTGTGGGGCAAGGCATTTTCTCAATTGCATCAACCTTAGCCTTATCAACTTCAATGCCTCTTTCAGAGATTTTGTGTCCTAAGACGATACCTGTTGGGGAACGTAGCATAAATTCAAAATTTTCCTACGCATATTCAGATCTTCCTATGGAGAGACCAGCAACGAGAGAGGGGTAAGAGCATCTTCATACCTTTGAAGATCGCTAAGCGGAAGCGTTGCTAGAACGCGGTTGATGGAGTCGTACTCGTAGCGATTCCGATCTAGTGCCGAACAACGGTACCTCCGCGTTCAACACACGTGCAGCCCGGTAACGTCTCCCGCACCTTGATCCAGCAAGGAGGAGGGAGAGGTTGGGGAAGAACTCCAGCAACACGACGGCGTGGTGTCGATGGAGAGACGAGGTCTCCCGGCAGGGCTTCGCCAAGCACCGGCGGAGAGGAGGAGGAAGAAGAGCAGGGCTGCGCCGAGAGAGAGGGAAAAACCGTGTGTCTCAATGGCCAAAAGTGCCCGATATATATAGGGGGAGGGGAGAGGGGGTGCCACCCCTAGGGTTCCCACCCTAGGGGGTGCGGCAGCCCCCCCCCACCCCCAGATGGGAGGTGCGGCGGCCAGAGGGGGAGGAGGGGGTGGCGCACCATCTGGTGGGCCTTAGGCCCACCTGGCCTAGGGTTTGCCCCCCCCCTTTTCTCTCCCTTGCGCTATGGGCTGAGTGGGGAGGCGCACCAGCCCACCTAGGGGCTGGTTCCCACCCCCACTTGGCCCACCTTATCTCCCGGGGTCGTTGACCCCCTTCGGTGGTCCCCCGGGGCCACCTCCGGTGGTCCCGGTGGTCCCGGTACGTTACCGGTGATGCCCGAAACACTTCCGGTATCCGAAACCATCCGTCCTATATATCAATCTTTACCTCCGGACCATTCCGGAGCTCCTCGTGACGTCCGGGATCTCATCCGGGACTCCGAACAACTTTCGGTAACTTCGTATAACAATTCCCTATAACCCTAGCGTCATCGAACCTTAAGTGTGTAGACCCTACGGGTTCGGGAGACAGGCAGACATGACCGAGACACCTCTCTGGCCAATAACCATCAGCGGGGTCTGGATACCCATGGTGGCTCCCACTTCCTCCACGACGATCTCATCGGATGAACCACGATGTCAAGGATTCAATCAATCCCGCATACAATTCCCTTTGTCTGTCGGTATGCCCGAGATTCGATCGTCGGTATACCTATACCTTGTTCAATCTCGTTACTGGTAAGTCTCTTTACTCGTTCCGTAGCACGTCATCGTGTGACTAACTCCTTAGTCACATTGATCTCATGATGATGTTCTATCGAGTGGGCCCAGAGATACCTCTCCGTCACACGGAGTGACAAATCCCGATCTCGATTCGTACCAACCCAACAGACACTTTCGGAGGTACCCGTAGTGCACCTTTATAGTCACCCAGTTACGTTGTGACGTTTGATACACCCAAAGCACTCCTACGGTATCCGGGAGTTGCACAATCTCACGGTCGAAGGAAAAGATACTTGACATTAGAAAAGCATTAGCATACGAACAATACGATCTAGTGCTAGGCTTAGGATTGGGTCTTGTCCATCACATCATTCTCCCAATGATGTGATCCCGTTATCAATGACATGTAATGCCCATGATCAGGAAACCATGATCATCTATTGACTAACGAGCTAGCCAACTAGAGGCTTTCTAGGGACACATTGTGATCTATTTATTCACACATGTATTACTGTTTCCTGTTAATACAATTATAGCATGAACAATAGACGATTATCATGAACAAGGAAATATGATAATAACCATTTTATTATTGCCTCTAGGGCATATTTCCAACAGTCTCCCACTTGCAGTAGAGTCAATAATCTAGTTACATTGTGATGTATCGAACACCCATAGCAGTATGGTGTTGATCATGTTTTGCTCGTGGAAGAGGTTTAGTCAACGGGTCTGCAATATTCAGATCCATGTGTACTTTACAAATATCTATCACTCCATTCTGGACATGGTCCTGGATGGAGTTGTTGCGGCGCTTTGATGTGCTTCGTCTTCCGGTGAAACCTGGGCTCCTTGGCTATGGCAATGGCTCCAGTGTTATCACAGAAGAGTGTCATAGGACCCGACGCACTTGGAGCCACTCCAAGGTCGGTGATGAGCTCCTTCATCCAAATTCCTTCATGAGCCGCTTCTGAAGCAGCTATGTACTCCGCTTCACATGTAGATGCTGCCACGACTTCTTGCTTGCTGCTGCACCAGCTCACTGCCCCACCATTCAACACATATACGTATCCGGTCTGTAACTTAGAGTCATCCGGATCTGTGTCGAAGCTAGCGTCGACGTAACCCTTTACGATGAGCTCTTCGTCACCTCCATAAACGAGAAACATTTCCTTAGTCCTTTTCAGGTACTTAAGGATATTCTTGACCGCTGTCCAGTGTTCCGTACCGGGATCACTTTGGTACCTCCCTACCAAACTTATGGCAAGGTTTATATCAGGTCTGGTACACAGCATGACATACATTAGAGAGCCCACGGCTGAAGCGTAGGGGACAAAACTCATCTTCTCTCTATCTGCTGCCGTGGTGGGCGACTGAGTCTTACTCAATCTCATACCTTGCAAAACTGGCAAGAACCCTTTCTTTGAGTTTTCCATATTGAACTTCTTCAATATCTTGTCAAGGTATGTACTTTGCGAAAGACCTATGAGGCGTCTCGATCTATCTCTATAGATCTTGATGCCTAATATGTATGCAGCTTCTCCAAGGTCCTTCATTGAAAAACTCTTGTTCAAATAGGACTTTATGCTCTCCAACATCTCTATATTATTCCCCATCAATAATATGTCATCCACATATAGTATGAGGAAAGCTACAGAGCTCCCACTCACTTTCTTGAACAGACAGGCTTCTCTGTAAACCTGTATGAACCCAAATGCTTTAATCACCTCATTAAAGCGAATGTTCCAACTCCGAGATGCTTGCACCAGCCCATAGATGGAGCGCTGGAGCTTGCACACTTTGTTAGCACCCTTAGGGTCGACAAAACCTTCTGGTTGCATCATATACAACTCTTCCTTAAGGTTCCCGTTAAGGAACGCTGTTTTGACGTCCATTTGCCAAATTTCATAATCATAAAAGGCGGCAATTGCTAACATGATTCGAACTGATTTTAGCTTCGCTACGGGAGAGAAAGTCTCTTTGTAGTCAACTCCTTGAATTTGTCGAAAACCCTTTGCGACAAGTCAAGCTTTGTAAACGGTTACATTACCGTTTGCATCAGTCTTCTTCTTGAAGATCCATTTATTTTCTATGGCTTGCCGGTCATCGGGCAAGTCCACCAAAGTCCATACTTTGTTCTCATACATGGATCATGTCTCGGATTTCATGGCCTCAAGCCATTTGTTGGAATCCGGGCCCGCCATTGCTTCTTCATAGTTCGAAGGTTCACCGTTGTCTAACAACATGATTTCCATCACAGGGTTGCCGTACCACTCTGGTGCGGAGCGTGCCCTTGTGGACCTTCGTGGTTCAGTAGTAACTTGATCCGAAGCTTCATGATCATCATCATTAACTTCCTCTTCAGTCGGTGTAGGCGCCACAGGAACAACTTCCCGCGCTGCGCTACTTTCCTGTTCGAGAGGGGGTGTAATTACCTCATCAAGTTCTACCTCCCTCCCACTTACTTCTTTTGAGAGAAACTCTTTCTCTAGAAAGGATCCGTTCTTGGCAACAAAGGTTTTACCTTCGGATCTAAGATAGAAGGTATACCCAATAGTTTCCTTAGGGTATCCTATGAATACGCATTTCTCCGCTTTGGGTTCGAGCTTTTCTGGTTGAAGTTTCTTCACATAAGCATCGCAGCCCCAAACTTTAAGAAACGACAACTTAGGTTTCTTGCCAAACCATAGTTCATACGGTGTCGTCTCAACGGATTTAGACGGTGCCCTATTTAAAGTGAATGCTGCAGTTTCTAATGCGTATCCCCAAAATGATAGCGGTAAGTCGGTAAGAGACATCATAGATCGTACCATATCTAATAAAGTGCGATTACGACGTTCAGACACTCCGTTGCGCTGCGGTGTGCCAGGCGGCGTCAGTTGTGAAACGATTCCACACTTCCTTAGGTGTGTGCCAAACTCGTGACTCAAATATTCTCCTCCACGATCAGATCGTAGACATTTAATTTTTCTGTCACGTTGATTCTCAACCTCACTCTGAAATTCCTTGAACTTTTCAAATGTCTCAGATTTTTGCTTCATCAAGTAGATATACCCATACCTACTCAAATCGTCGGTGAGAGTGAGAACATAACGATAACCACCGCGAGCTTCAACGTTCATTGGACCACACACATCAGTATGTATTATTTCCAATAAGTCGGTTTCTCTCTCCATTATTCGTGAGAATGGAGTCTTAGTCATCTTGCCCATGAGGCACGGTTCGCATGTGTCAAATGATTCAAAGTCAAGAGACTCTAATAGTCCATCAGTATGGAGCTTCTTCATGCACTTAACGCCGATATGACCAAGGCGGCAGTGCCACAAGTATGTGGGACTATCATTATCAACTTTACATCTTTTGGTACTCACATTATGAATATGTGTAACATCACGATCGAGATTCATCAAGAATAAACCATTCACCAGCGGAGCATGACCATAAAACATATCACTCATATAAATGGAACAACCATTATTCTCTGACTTAAATGAGTAGCCGTCTCGCATTAAGCAAGACCCTGATACAATGTTCATGCTTAAAGCTGGTACTAAATAACAATTATTAAGGTTTAAAACTAATCCCGATGGTAGACGTAGAGGTAGCGTGACGACGGCGATCACATCGACCTCTGAACCATTCCCGACGCGCATCGTCACCTCGTCCTTGGCCAGTCTCCGCTTATTCCGCAGTTCCTGCTTTGAGTTGCAAATGTGAGCAAGAGCACCGGTATCAAATACCCAGGAGCTACTACGAGCACTGGTAAGGTACACATCAATAACATGTATATCACATATACCTTTAACGTTGTCGGCCTTCTTGTCCGCTAAGTATTTGGGGCAGTTCCGCTTCCAGTGACCCTTTCCCTTGCAATAGAAGCACTCAGTCTCAGGCTTGGGTCTGTTCTTTTTCTTCTTCCCGGCATCTGGCTTACCGAGCGCGGCAACAGCTTTGCCGTCTTTCTTGAAGTTCTTCTTACCCTTGCCTTTCTTGAAACTAGTGGTCTTGTTGACCATCAACACTTGATGCTCTTTCTTGATTTCTACTTCTGCAGACTTGAGCATCGAGTACAACTCGGGAATGGTCTTCTCCATCCCTTGCATGTTGTAGTTAAGCACAAAGGCTTTGTAGCTTGGTGGGAGAGATTGGAGGATTCTGTCAATTATAGCATCATCCGGAAGTTCGACTCCAAGCGAAGTCAGACGACCGTGTAACCCAGACATTTTGAGTATGTGCTCACTGACAGAACTGTTCTCCTCCATCTTAAAGCTAAAGAACTTGTCGGAGACTTCATATCTCTCGACACGGGCATGAGCTTGAAAAAACTAGCTTCAGCTCGTGGAACATCTCATATGCCCCGTGTTGCTCAAAACGCCTTTGGAGCCCCGTTTCTAAACTGTATAACATGCCACACCTGACCAGAGAGTAGTCATCACTCCGCGTTTGCCAGACATTCAGAATGTCCTGGGCTGCTGCGGGAGCGGGAGGGTCACCTAGCGGCGCATTAAGGACATAAGCCTTTTTAGCTGCTTCAAGGATGAGCTTCAAGTTGCGAACCCAGTCCGCATAGTTGCTACCATCATCTTTCAGCTTGTTTTTCTCTAGGAATGCGTTGAAATTGAGGTTGACGTTGGACATCTACGATATTTATAAAGACAACTTTTAGACTAAGTTCATAACAATTAAGTTCATTTAATCAAATTAAGTATGAACTCCCACTTAAATCGACATCCCTCTAGTCATCTAAGTGATACATGATCCATGTTGACTAACCCGTGTCCGATCATCACGTGAGACGGACTAGTCACCATGGTGAGCAACTTCATGCTGATCGTATTCAACCATACGACTCATGTTCGACCTTTCGGTCTCTTGTATTTGAGGTCATGTCTGTACATGCTAAGCTCGTCGAGTCAACCTAGGTGTTTCGCGTGTGTAAATCTGGCTTACACCCGTTGTATGCGAACGTTAGAATCTATCACACCCGATCATCACGTGGTGCTTCGAGACAACGAACCTTCGCAACGGTGCACACTTAGGGGAATACGTTCTCGAAATTTTAAGAGGGATCATCTTATTATGCTACCATCGTTTTAAGCAATAAGATGTAAAACATGATAAACATCAGAATGCAATCATATAGTGACATGATATGGCCATTATCATCTTTGCTCTTTCGATCTCCATCTTCAGGCATCGCATGATCATCATCGTCACCGGCGTGACACCATGATCTCCATCATCATGATCTTCATCATCGTGTCTCCGTGAAGTCGTCACGCCAACTACTACTATAGCTAACCGTTAGCAATGAAGTAAAAGTAGTAAGCACATGGCGTTGCATCTCATACAATAAATTAAGACAACTCCTATGGCTCCTGCTGGTTGTCATACTCATTGACATGCAAGTCGTGAAACCTATTACAATAACATGATCATCTCATACATCATACATGCAACATCACAACTTTGGCCATATCACATCACATGTCAAACCCTGCAAAAACAAGTTAGACGTCCTCTAATTGTTGTTGCAAGTTTTACGTGGCTGATTTGGGTTTCTAGCAAGAACACCTTCTTACCTACGTGACAGCCACAACGATGATATGCCAAAGCTATTTACCCTTCATAAGGACCCTTTTCATCAAATCCAATCCGACTAGAGTAGGAGAGACACACACCCGCTAGCCACCTTTATGCACGATGTGCATGTCTGTCGGTGGAACCAGTCTCACGTAAGTGTACGTGTAAAGTCGGTCCGGGCCGCTTCATCCCACAATACCGCCGGAAAAGAATAAGACTAGTAGCGGCAAGCAAATTGAAAAATCATCGCCCACAACTTTTGTGTTCTACTCATGCATAGAATCTACGCATAGAAAACCTGGCTCGGATGCCACTGTTGGAGAACGTAGCATAAATTCAAAATTTTCCTACGCATATTCAGATCTTCCTATGGAGAGACCAGCAACGAGAGAGGGGTAAGAGCATCTTCATACCTTTGAAGATCGCTAAGCGGAAGCGTTGCTAGAACGCGGTTGATAGAGTCGTACTCGTAGCGATTCCGATCTAGTGCCGAACAACGGCACCTCCGCGTTCAACACACGTGCAGCCCGGTGACGTCTCCCGCACCTTGATCCAGCAAGGAGGAGGGAGAGGTTGGGGAAGAAATCCAGCAACACGACGGCGTGGTGTCGATGGAGAGACGAGGTCTCCCGGCAGGGCTTCGCCAAGCACCGGCGGAGGGGAGGAGGAAGAAGAGCAGGGCTGCGCCGAGAGAGAGGGAAAAACCATGTGTCTCAATGGCCAAAAGTGCCCGATAGATATAGGGGGAGGGGAGAGGGGGTGCCACCCCTAGGGTTCCCACCCTAGGGGGTGCGGCAGCCCCCCCCCCCAGATGGGAGGTGCGGCGGCCAGAGGGGGAGGAGGGGGTGGCACACCATCTGGTGGGCCTTAGGCCCACCTGGCCTAGGGTTTGCCCCCCCTTTTCTCTCCCTTGCGCTATGGGCTGAGTGGGGAGGCGCACCAGCCCACCTAGGGGCTGGTTCCCACCCCCACTTGGCCCACCCTATCTCCCGGGGTCGTTGCCCCCCTTCGGTGGTCCCCCGGGGCCACCTCCGGTGGTCCCGGTACATTACCGGTGATGCCCGAAACACTTCTGGTATCCGAAACCATCCGTCCTATATATCAATCTTTACCTCCGGACCATTCCGGAGCTCCTCGTGACATCTGGGATCTCATCCGGGACTCCAAAAAACTTTCGGTAACCTCGTATAACAATTCCCTATAACCCTAGCGTCATCGAACCTTAAGTGTGTAGACCCTACGGGTTCGGGAGACAGGCAGACATGACCGAGACACCTCTCTGGCCAATAACCATCAACGGGGTCTGGATACCCATGGTGGCTCCCACTTGCTCCACGATGATCTCATCGGATGAACCACGATGTCAAGGATTCAATCAATCCCGCATATGATTCCCTTTGTCTGTCGGTATAGAACTTGCCCGAGATTCGATCGTCGGTATACCTATACCTTGTTCAATCTCGTTACCGGTAAGTCTCTTTACTCGTTCCGTAGCACGTCATCGTGTGACTAACTCCTTAGTCACATTGAGCTCATGATGATGTTCTACCGAGTGGGCCCAGAGATACCTCTCCGTCACACGGAGTGACAAATCCCGATCTCGATTCGTACCAACCCAACAGACACTTTCGGAGGTACCCGTAGTGCACCTTTATAGTCACCCAGTTACGTTGTGACGTTTGATACACCCAAAGCACTCCTACGGTATCCGGGAGTTGCACAATCTCACGGTCGAAGGAAAAGATACTTGACATTAGAAAAGCATTAGCATACGAACAATACGATCTAGTGCTAGGCTTAGGATTGGGTCTTGTCCATCACATCATTCTCCCAATGATGTGATCCCGTTATCAATGACATCTAATGCCCATGATCAGGAAACCATGATCATCTATTGACTAACGAGCTAGCCAACTAGAGGCTTGCTAGGGACACATTGTGATCTATTTATTCACACATGTATTACTGTTTCCTGTTAATACAATTATAGCATGAACAATAGACGATTATCATGAACAAGGAAATATGATAATAACCATTTTATTATTGCCTCTAGGGCATATTTCCAACAATACCTTCATTAACCATAAAGTGGCAGTTCTCCCAATTCAAGACGAAGTTGGTTTCTTCGCATCTCTGTAAGACTCGATCAAGGTTGCTGAGGCAATCATCAAAGGAAGACCCGTAAACGGAGAAGTCATCCATGAAAACCTCAACAATCTTTTCAAAAAAGTCAGAGAATATAGCCATGATACATCTTTGGAAGGTGGCAGGTGCATTACATAAGCCAAAAGGCATACGTCTATAGGCAAAGGTACCGAAAGGGCAGGTGAAAGTGGTTTTCTCTTCATCAGATTGTGCAACAGGTATCTGCGAGAAACCTGAATAACCGTCTAGAAAGCAAAAGTGTGTGTGTTTTGATAGCCTTTCTAGCATTTGGTCGATGAACGACAAAGGATAATGATCTTTCCTGGTTGCCTTGTTCAGTTTCCGAAAGTCTATCACCATTCTATATCCGGTAATAATCCTTTGTGGGATTAGTTCATCCTTATCATTAGGAACGACGGTGATATCTCCCTTCTTATGTACGCAATGTACTGGACTTACCCAATCACTATGAGCAACAGGATAAATGATTCCTGCTTCCAGAAGCTTTAATATTTCTTTTCTAACGACCTCTTTCATCTTAGGATTTAATCTCCTTTGACGATCAGCAACTGGATTGAAGTCAGGATCAGTTTTAATCTTGTGCTGACATAGAGTAGGACTAATACCCTTAAGATCATCAAGAGTATATCCAATAGCAGCGCGGTGCTTCCTCAGAGTTTTTAGTAACTTCTTCTCTTCGCGCTCTAAGAGGAGAGCACTAATAATGGCAGGATATATCTCCTTCTCATCAAGATAGGCATACTTAAGAGTATCAGGCAACTGTTTAAGCTCGAACACAGGATCACCCTTTGGTGGGGGAGGATCCCCAAGTAGTTCAACAGGCAGATTATTCTTGAGAATAGGATATTGTTCTAAGACAATTTTATCTATCTCATCTCTCTCCTCCATATGCATATCATTTTCATGCTCAAGCAGATATTTCTCTAAAGGATCCGTAGGAGGTATGGCAATAGAGGAAAGAGCAATGATTTCATCCCTACCAGACGACTCTCTTTCATGGGGTTGTCTTCCAAACTTGGAGAAGTTAAATTCATGAGACACACCCTCGAAACTTACTGTGTCCGTCTGCTTAATGCAATCAATGTGAGCATTGATGGTATTGAGAAAGGGTCTACCAAATATGATGGGACAAAAGCTATCTTGTGCAGTACCACTCTCCAGCGCAACCGTCGTCTTCGCCGCCTCACCAATCTCCAGCGCAGCCGTCGTCTTCGCCGCCTCACCATTCTCCAGCGCAGCCGTCTCCACCGCCGCATCAGCCGTCTCCACCGCCCCGCCAGCCGTCTCCATCCACTCAGGATCAGCGCAAAAAGCGGAAACAGACCACCGCTAGTAGTGGCGGCAGAAAGAGAATCCGATCACCAAAACGTAAGTTGTCGCCCCTCCCAACAGTACCTCATAAGAATATGATGAAGAGACCTTGGGACTATACTGTAGAGGACAGTATTAAGAGGGAAAACGCCCATCATGAACAGTGGAAGGCTCTAGTGGCTAACAAGAATAAACAGAAAGAGCCAGAGTACCCGGCCACCCCAGGAGAGCACGCCGCGGTAGTGAAAATGCTAAAAAACTTTGAAAATCCCCCGCCACCGTTGCGAGCAGACTATGAACGCTCTATTATCAAGTCGGCTCAGGCAAAAAAAAGCAGCGGTTGAAGAGTAGTACGTCCAACGGGAAATCAGTTGCCCAACTCGGACAACAGAAAAACCAATCATGCCCCCACTCAAAGTGTATTCCGATACAAATGTGCGCTCGAGCGGAGCTGCGGTCCAGCAGAGGAATGATGAAATAGCTGAGATCAATCCGGAATTTCGTGCAAACTACGGAGAAGCGGCCAAGGCTCAAGTCATGTCTATTGATGAGTACTTAAACCATTTGGAGGTATTCACTGATGTAGAATACACATACCGGCACGGGCATCCTCTAGTCAAACCTGAGTTAGTCAAAGAGCTACTGATACGTCCATTTTGCATCATGCTTTCATGTTGATATTTATTGCTTTATGGGTTGTTATATTACTTTGTGGTACCATATTTATGCCTTTTCTCTCTTATTTTGCAAGGTTTATTTGAAGAGGGAGAATTCAGGCAGCTGGAATTCTGGACTGGAAAAGGAGCAAATCTTAGTCCACTATTCTGCACATCTCCAAATGCCCTGAAAAGTTACGTGGAATTTTTTGGGATTGTATAAAAAATACTGGGCGAAAGAAGTACCAGAGGGGGGCTACCAGGGCGCCACAAGCCCTGCCACCGCCACCCCCCTGGTGGCGGAGGGCAAGCTTGTGGGCTCCCTGACGACCCACTAGCCCCCCTCTTTTGCTATATGAAGGGTTTCGTTCCAGAAAAAATCATTCGGGAGCTTTTTTGTGGTTTCGCCGCCTCCACGGGGCGAAACTTGAGCAGATCCAATCTAGAGCTCCGGCAGGACGATCCTGCCGGGGTAACTTCCCTCCCGGAGGGGGAAATCGTCTCCATCGTCATCACCAACACTCCTCTCGTCGGAGGGGAGGCATCTTCATCAACATCTTCATCAGCACCATCTCCTGTCCAATCCCTAGTTCATCTCTTGTAACCAATCTCCATCTCACGACTTCGATTGGTACTTGTAAGGTTACTAGTAGTGTTTATTACTCTTTGTAGTTGATGCTAGTTGGATTACTTGGTGGAAGAGTTTATGTTCAGACCCTTGATGCTATTCATTACACCTCTGATCATGATTATGATTATGATTTGTGAGTAGTTACTTTTGTTCCTGAGGACATGGGATAAGTCATGCTGATAATAGTCATGTGAATTTGATATTCGTTCGGTATTTTGATATGCTGTATGTTGTCTTTTCCTCTAGTGGTGTTATGTGAACGTCGACTACATAACACTTCACCATACTTGGGCCTAGAGGAAGGCATTGGGGAGTAGTAAGTAGATGATGGGTTGCTGGAGTGACAGAAGCTTAAACCCAGTCTATGCGTTGCTTCGTAAGGGGCCGATTTGGATCCATTAGTTTAATGCTATGGTTAGACGTTGTCTTAATTCTTCTTTTGTAGTTGCGGATGCTTGCGAGAGGGGTTAATCATAACTGGGATGCTTGCGAGAGGGGTTAATCCAAGTAAGGGCAGTACCCAAGCGCCGGTCCACCCACATATCAAACTATCAAAGTAACGAACGCGAATCATATGAACATGATGAAACTAGCATGAAAGAAATTCACGTGTGTCCTCGGGAGCGTTTTTCCTTCTATAAGACTTTGTTCAGGCTTGTCCCTTGCTACAAAAGGAATTGGGCCACTTGCTGCACCATTGCTACTACTTGTTACTTGTTACTTTTCGCTTGCTACCTTTCACCTCACTACATCATCACTTGTTGCCGCTACTTTCAATGCTTGCAGTTATTACCTTGCTGAGAACCGTTTATCAGACCCTTCTGCTCCTCGTTTGGTTCGACACTCTTACTTATTGAAAGGACTACGATTGATCCCCTATACTTGTGGGTCACCAGCTACCAACAAAAATGCGAAGATTGCATGACTGGTACATGCAAGCATGTGCTCAATCGAAAAACTGGCTCTACTTAGCATATGAAGACGAGCATTTCGGGACTAGACGAGGCGTGATGATGATTGAATTCTAAGAATTATTTCAGTTATACAAACAAGACGCCCTCGACAAATCTATCATCAGTGGCTATTGTTTGTAAGTATTATTAATTTATGTCATTAAGTCTTACTCAGCTCGTTCTTGCATGTATAATCTTACTCATCACTATATTAATTTTGCAGAATGAAGATTCTCAAATGCAAAAGAGGACAAATCTATGAGATTGGGTTCATTGATCCAAATTACAATCATCACCAAAGTGTTGAAACGAATCCCCGCGAGACAGAGAATAACTTGGTACAAGCGTTAATGTTTTGCAGTACCAAAAGGGAAATATTATTTCCTTACAACTTCAAGTGAGTGTTACTATACACACATTCTATTTTCGCTTACTCGATGTTATTATAAGTGTACGTATAATTGACTCGTTATGCGCGCGCAGGTTCCACTTTATTTTGTTAATCATTGTACCTGACAATGGACAAGTAATAGTCATGGACCCGAAACGCACACCCCTCACTGAATGGACGAACTTGCAGGAATGCCTCCAGAAGTAATTTCAATCATTATGACACTACATCGGCAACTTCTCTTTCATTTCCTGATAGCAAGGAATTAATATAGAACTCCTTTATTCATTTCCTTTTCTTGGCAGGGCTTGGAAACGGTTCACCGCCAAGGCTCGGGGTGATTGGAAGCCAGAGCTTACATTTAAACAAATAGATGTAAGTAACTACTAGCTAGATCCGGGCATCTCTTTATTCTAATTTCAATACCATTATAATTCTTGATTATGTTTTTGATTCAACTCTGTTCTCATAAAGTGCTTGAGGCAGGAACACGAGAACAATTTATGTGGATAGTATGTTTGCGACTTCATTCGCCACACGACCCATGAGAAGGGCAAAACCCGGGACATCAAAAAAATCCAAGTACGATAAACAATACTCACAACTTTATTTTATTATCGTGAATTGTGTTCTGTTTCATTGATATATATATTGACCCATTCTTTAAATTAGACCGAACGGTTGCGGGACGGTCTTCTACCACAGGAACGTGTACTAGCAATTCAAGAGGAAATTGTCGGATTCTTTGATGCAGAGGCCCTAGATCCCAAGGGAGAATACTATTGCCATTCGATGACAATGATATGAAATGTTACAGTGTAAAAAGATGCATATATGTGCATGTAACTCGTGTCTACATTTTGTAATTAAGTACGTTCGACAAAGCACGACGGATGAGATGATGTAATATATTCGTGACGATGTGCAATATAGTTGTTCCTTTATTGTTGTGTATGTGCAATCCAATTTAGTGCAAAACAAAAATTAAAAAAATGCCCAAAACAAATAAATGGGAAAATAGGGGCAGCAAAATAGCCCCATCCAATTTAGTACAAAACCCTAAACCCAAAAATTCTCAAAAAAACAGCGAAGAAATAGCCCCGGTTCGTAATACGAACCGGGACTAATACCCCTCCCCCCTCGCTCCCAGCCCCGCCACATGGAAGGCCATTAGCCCAGGTCGGGGCCGAACCGGGGCTAGCATTAGTCCCGGTTGATTAGTCCCGGTTCGCGAACCGGGACTAATGGCCCAACCAAACCGGGGCTAAATGCCATTTTTCTACTAGTGAGAATAGAATGTTTAGAAACAACACTCACTAACATTAGGATTTACTCCCTCCATTTCTAAATATAAGATCCTTTAGAGATTTTACTATGGACTACATAACATACATATGTATTTAGTCATATTTTAGAGTTTAAATTCAGTCATTTTGCTGCGTATCTAGTCTATAATGAAATTTCTAAAAGGTCTTTAAAAATTAAGGGAGTAAAGCACATAATACTTAATAGTATCATGGGCAAGAAAATCAGACTTCAGAATAATTTAGCCACATGAAACTACTCCCTTCATTTTTAAATACCAGACTTTTTAAAGATTTCAATACAGACTACATATGAATGTATATAGATGTATTTTAAAGTGCTTATTCACTTATTTTATTCTGTATGTAGTTCGCATTGATATCTCTAAAAGGATTTATATTTAAGAATGAAGGGAGTAATTTACATGCAGTACGATATCTAGACATACAAGAAGAATATGACCATGTTGTTTGAAAATTCAAGTATGCTTACTATCTAAGGTTAACAGGGATTGCTCCAAACATAAAATCAAGCTAGCAGGAGCGAGGGCTGTATGTAAAAATACAGCCTGTCCGCACCTTCTAATGAGTCCAAGAACACTGGAGCATAGGGTATATACTTTGATGCCTTCTTTCCACGAAGATTAAGGATTTGATGGAGTTTCTGATACCACATATCGAATGATGCCAATGCATCAACATCACATGAATCCAGAAAAATGGTGTGGCGGTCTGGATGAAAAGCAACCACCCTGTACTCCACCTCCACCCCATTTATGTTCCGCAAGACCCATTCCTTACTATCATAATCCTCCATGTATCGGACGACTGGGATCATGTGACTTGCCTCTAGGAAGTCACGCTGTATCATGTGGCTGTACATCCGGCGTTCATCATTGGACTGAGATCCAGTGAACTCACGTTGCGACTTTAGCCATTTAATCTTCATCCAAAACACATTCAATGGTCTATATAAGACACGGGCAAAAACTTGAGCATTTAGCCATCTAATCTTTATCCAAAATGTTCAGTTAGTGAAAATATTTGTATGCTAAAAAGTTTAATTAGTACGCTGAGGATGTAGTTTTACTTACATATCAGTAAAATAAATCAGTTTCAGTTTAGTAAAGTGAGTTATCTAGAAATTCTAAACCAAAATTATCCTGGTGAGTAACTAAACATTTTCTTGTCTGTCACCATTCAGACAAAAAACAAGGCATGAATTGAAAGATTAGGACTACCAAATACATGATCTAGAACAAATTATACTCTGACAAAGACGAATCACATGTAGACCGTTGGATGCGTTTTGAAGGAAGATTAGATAGCTAAAGTCGCAGCGTGACTTTACTTCATAAAGTCACTGGATCTCAGTCCTTCATTATTGATCCAACTTACAACAACAATGGAAGGCCAAAGACAGCCTAGACTTCAGCGATTCAAGCCAGATGATTGGAACCCTATCTGTTTTGTACAGGTTTACTTGAAGAAGATGAGATATTAGGGAAAGATGTAGCACCCCCAAAAAATTTAATTTGGTTTAACAATTTCTTTTATTATTTGAAGAGGGATATTTGGATTTTGGTAAAAGTTATCTTTTAAAAATCTTATTGGTTGAAAAAACCCTTGTACAACTTTTCACAATTCTGATTCTTGCCTTTTTAAGATTTCAGATTGTGTTTCTCCAAAAAATAAAAGTTTTGCAAGGTTCCATATTTTCTTATTGGTAAGGGGCCACCTATGGAATAGAATCCAATATTTTCTTCTTGAAAATCTTTTATCACCTCTCATGCCAAGTCATATTTCCAAATATTCCTCTCCAACATTTCTCCCCTGCCCTAGGACAGCATCCACTTCATTTTCATAAACTTTCTAGCCCCTCACATATTTTTCTTTTATTAAAAACTGTTTGAAATCAATTTCTGCATTCTATTTGGAACCTTTAGGATTTTCAAAGGAGCTCCTAGATGCCTTGCTCTTTTAACCTCAAATGAATTACCCCAACTAGTCCTTAGTACATACAACCGAGTTATTCAAAAATCTCCTGGTCTTTAGTTCAAAAATTTCAATTTTCAATGGAAGGAAATTTGGACCAGATTTATCTTTCTTGCTGAAAACCATTCTTCATCTACTCCAAAAATTCTGAGTACATTCATGAAGGCCCTAGATACTCCAGTAGACCTCCACACCAAAAATCAGCTCAAGATAATTTCTCTCAATGCCATTAGTATTTTGTCGGGCACCTGGTGTGCATGTTTTCAGTGAATGATCATCAACACATTCTCAACAGTGCTTCCGCTTGTTTCGTTCTCCGTGCTCTCAAGCACCGTCCTCATCCGCGGCGACAGGGATGCCTTCTGCGGCTACAAGAGGACTTCTAGAAGTCCCGCACCGTCACGTGTCCTCCCGCAACAGCCAGCGCAACTAGTCAGTCGCTGTGGCCCGGCTAGTAGAGAGAGCGGCGACTGCCGCCCGCCGTGGCCGTTCGGGCCGTTCCGTCGAGCCTCGGGCTAACTCGGAATTGAGCCCGCGTTTACAGCCAGAGCTAGCCGTTGAACTCTCCTAAACACCTCCCATCACCGTAACACGCCATCCAACCCCCTGCCTCGCCGTTACACCGTGCCGGAGTTATTCACTCGTGGCCACCTCGTCCTTTATTCCCTGGCAGCACTCCATAGAGCCCCCAATCCCTCGCCAAGCTCACCGGGAGGCCTCGGGGAGGCCTTTGTCCTCGTCTCCGGCCGTCCGATCCGCCTCGGGTCCGGGGTTAAATTTCATCTTCCCCGTAGCCGGTGATCATCGGAGTTGACGCTGCAGTTGTTGTGGTGCTCGTCGGCGCCCAGCTCCACCACCCTTGATGCGGAAGGAGACCATGAGCACACTTGCACCATCCATTCCCACTAGTTTGTCGTCGATCGCCGCCGCTAACCACCGTCGTCCTCTACCCGTCGTCAAATTTCAAACCTGACGAGTGGGACCCCCTCGCCAGGTTTTATCTTTTCTTTTTTGAGGCTATTTTTAGGAAGCGTATTTCCTTGGAATGCGTTCTCTCTGTTGGCCTGCAACTTTTCCCCGGTATGCGTTCTCTCTGTTGGCCTGCAACTTCCCCCCTAGAAATTTCACCGTTTGTTACAGAAAGGTCCCTCACAATTTCATTCATATCTTTTAAACTAAAAATGATTTGGCACTAATTCTTTTTCTAAAAGAAATCTTTTCCGGTCTAGTTTTTATAGTATTTGTTTGAAAATATTTTGGGACAAGTTTTCATACAACCACGATATTTACTTAGATATCAAGTATTTTGTGATATAGATACCAAAGGGGGAAACGCTGCCGTCGATTTCGCAGAATCGTCTTTCGACTATGTTGATCTAGACAAGCGTGTTTTAAACCTTTGATATGATTATTGCTGTCAAGTGTGCTTAATTAAAATTTTGTGGCATGTAGACATGGTGTTAGCAACACGGTAGTTTGTGTTGCATGCCTGAATACTTTGCCTACAAATTAACAACTTGAGTGAGCTCATGAAGTGATTTGACAACCTAGCCACATGGTGACTCGATAGGTTGTGGCTTAGTCATGTTGGAGCATGCCGACATATTAACAAGCTAAGTAACTCCATTATCATCATAGATAAAGTCTTGTCCTAGTGATACCTTATTTTTTGTGTTGACACATATTTTCATGCAAGGGAATATGGTTTAGTAAGTTGCAAGCCTCTTTCCATGTACACACCAAATAGAGGGGTTGTGATGAGGGTTCCATGGTCTTGAAATAATGTTAGTCATCTGGTCAGGGGGCATGAGTGTTTTCGGCTGAGGCCCAAAGGGTGGAACCCCTTAGTTGCGCGCGGCATAAATTTGACCCCATGCTGTTCGAGGTGTCGACCTCCCTATCTTATAGTTTATCTCGAATGTTGCTTTGGGTGATTCCGAGCATCGTGAGGTGAAATGGGTGTGTACTGATTATGTGTGTTTACTTCCAAAATTCCATAAGCAAAATTAGTAGTCGTGTCCACAATCAAGGGTACAACCTTTGCAGAGTCAAATCTATTCGAGTAGTCGTGTCCATAATCAAGGACGTTTGGTTGGTAGGTCAAGTATCGGTCTTAGTGTCGGTACCTAGAGAACCAAAAATCTTAAATGGCAGAAAAGAGTACCTATGATTCATATGAATATTGCTATTTCTTATTGGACTAACATGTTTTAGTGGAATGATGATTCAAGTATAACTTGGGATGGTTTTACCACTTAGATACTCGCATTTCTATTTTTGAATATAAGACCTTTATGTGGTGTCGTCGAGACGTCCGACTGTGATAGAGTATATGTTTAATCTTTCGAGGCGTCGCTTCAGACACCCGATTGGTACATTTTATTTTTCTGTTTATCCTTTTGAGGCGTCGCTTCATACACTAGATTGATACATTTTATTTCTGTGGTTATCCTTTTGATGCGTCGATTCAGACACCCGATTGATACATTTTTTTTATCCTTTCGAGGCATCGCTTCAGACACCCGATTAGTACATTCTGTTTCTCTGTTTATCCTTTCGAGACGTCGTTTCAGACACTCGATTGGCCTATTTTTATTTCTTGGAAATTTCGGGAGGATTACCGCCCGAGTTTTCCACTTCATGCATTATTTCATTACGCTACTTAGTTGTTATACTTGGTGAAACATTGTATCTAACCTAACCTAAATATGTGCATTCTGTCTATATTCAATATATCTGATGTCCAAACTGTCTTGCGAGTACATTCAATGTACTCACCTCGCATGTTGATTTGGCCAGATAATGATGAGGACGATCTTATGGATGAAAAGTACGCTAGCGAGTCCGACGTCTGGAGGAGTCCGAGTAAGTTGTTTGTGATCTTGGAGTCCACCACTTGTATTATCCACCAATGCTTCCACCATACGAATAAAATTGTCAAGCCTTACCTTGACGCTTGACCTAATGTATCATATGAGAGTCATGCACCCACTCTATTGTGACGTATGCACCACCATCATATATTGCGAGTCAGTAGTATTATCACCATTTCCACTGTCAGATATCTGCCTCTATAATATAAATTGGCGTGCTTGTAATAAATTGTAGAGAAAACTCAGGTCAACCATGTATAATATTAAGTACTATTGGATTTCTGTATCAAGGATTGTCTACGAGTGTGAATTTAATTTTATACCAGAACATCATTAAGGGCTATTTTTGATAAACACTTTATTCAGAAACCGATCCGGACAACCTTGGTGCGACCGCTGACTGTTAAGTCACTCGAACAGATTTTTATAGCATCTTACATATTGTAGCATTTTTCTGTTAGTGATCATATAATTATGATATGACTATCTGGAATTTTGTCTATTGTTGTAGATGGAAAGCGGTAATTGTCCGTCTCAGGTGTTCGCCAACGAGCCGACAGGGTTTGCACGACTCCTCGCTATCATGCTAGGGTCGTGATTGGACCGTCGACCCGCCCCGAGTACACTCTCTACCGCTACAAGATCAATGACACCCTGACTGATGGGGTTATAGCCCTAGGGTAGGGTCATAGGCCTGCACTGTGGGGCCTACCCAGGGACTACCCTTCATAAAGGACAAGGCCCTTAGTCAGTTCCGACTGAATTAAGGACTTCCCATCATCCAGTCGGTGATGATTCCTCCATCATCCAGTCGGAGATGAGCATTCAGAGCGTATCAAGCTTACCGACTCGATTCCATTCTGTACATCGTAACCCCCCTGGAGGGCAACGGTCATACGTTTCCATATACATTTATTAGCATTTAAGACATACGTTACCTGTAACGTATGCAGTTATTCACCACTACTCCACCCCTGCGCACCGAACCGTTGTGAAGGGTAGCGCACTCTATATAAGCCGCCCTTCCCCACTGGTGCAGGGGTTAGCAATTCACTGTAATCCGTATTCCACTCGACAACAAGCTCCCAAGAGCACTGAGACGTAGGGCTTTTACCTCCACCGTAGAGGGGCCTGAACTCATACAACCTCGCCGTAGCTAAGGCTCTGCCCATCCTTTCGTACCCTACACATCTACTGTCAGACTTATACCCACGACAGTTGGCGCCCACCGTGGGGCAGGCGTCTAAGCAACTTCCGGCGAGTTTGCGACTACATCTTTTCATCATGTCATCTGGTGGAGATCTGAGCATGGGTCACGAGATCCTCTTCGGCGCTCTCTCCTTCATCGTCGATGATTCAACATGGCTTTGGGATGCCCCTCTCGACGTCGAGGCGCTCCCTAGCCGCGGGGCTACGCACTTCCGTGCCGGCGCCCGCGGTTTTCTTCTTCTCCAGCAGTCGGCTCCGGTGTCGACCTGCGCCGTCATCGCGCGCCACAACAAGCGGTCCCGCCGTCCACGGCTCCAGCGTTGGGTGCAACACGCCCAGGCGCGCCAGAACGCGTCCTCACAAGTGGCGGTCTTAGAGTCGGTTGTGGTCGCACCGCCGTCCCAGCGCTCGGACTCAGTTCCGACTGAGTTTCCTTCCGAGTACTTGGGTCGCGGGCCTGCAGCTGAAGTGCACATGGCCAACTCCCATGAAAGTCCCCGCCAAACTGGCCGAAACGAGCACGAGGTCGGCGAAACATCCGGCGCTCGCCGTCAGCCCCGCCGTTCTGCCAGTCGGCACACTCGGCGGAGCAACGTGGAGGTGTACCGCACACCCGTCCTCAACCTGGCTACCGCCGCCAAGATAGCCGATTCTCTCCAGCCGACTGATTCAGAGGCTGGCAGAGGGATCGAGCAAATCCGTGCCCTGCTGCACACGGCGCAGCAGCAAAATTCAGCGGTCTCCCAGTCGCACAATAGGATTCACAATAGTTTTGTTCACGCGAACACGCGTCGGTCCGTCCACAGCCCCGGTTCTCACCAGCGACACAGGGAAGGCAGCCGTTCCATGAATCCCGAAGATCATCGCCGCTCACGCACCCCTCCGTGGGGTGGGCCCTATGGGCCCCGACATCATGATGATCGGCGTTCAGTCGGTGACACTTATGATCCAAGGCCCGACGCAAGGGGGCATATCGCCCAGAGGAGGGTCGACAGAGGCCAAGTCCACCGCGATGGTCACGATATGGACCGTCCGAGTGAAGCAGGACCATCGTCTCTGGTCCCGAGTGTTTCAGTCGAGCCTTCCGTTCGGCTGACATCCCTCCCAACTTCCGATTGGCGACGGGGATCAGCAAGTTTACAGGAGAATCCAAGCCAGAAACGTGGCTGGACGACTACCGAGTGGCAGTCCAGATCGGCGGAGGGGATGACCACGTCGCTATGAAACACCTCCCTTTGATGCTCGACGGCTCGGCACGAGCGTGGCTGAACCAGTTGGCTCCCTGAAGCATCTACAGCTGGGCAGATCTGGCCCGAGTCTTCATCAGGACCTTCGAAGGGACGTGCAAACGCCCTGCTAGCCTCATGGAGCTCCAGCACTGTGTCCAGAAGCAGAATGAGCCCCTGCGCGATTTCATTCAGCGTTGGACGACCCTCTACCACACGGTGGAGAACGTCACAGAGCACCAAGCAGTCTGCGCCTTCAAGGCAGGCGTGCGGTACAGAGATTTGTACCTGAAGTTCGGTCGAACAGGCGACATCTCCATGAGTAAGATGATGGAGATAGAGGCTCGCTATGCAAATGGCGAGGAAGAGGACCGCATTCGTAGCGGCAAGCACAAAGCAGTCGCCGATGGAGATGGGAACGACACTCAGAAGCAGAAGCAGAAAGCTCCGTCCACTCCGCAGGCAGAGGCCGCAACCGTTACCAATGCCAAGTTCAAGGGCAAAGGGAAGGCTCAGTTCACCCCCAAGAAGAAGCAGTTCGGAAACCCCATCCTGGACCAGCCCTGTCCAATTCACACGAAGATGGATGAAGAGGGCAACGCCATATATCCGAAACATACCACTCGGCAATGTCGCCTCCTGATCCAGGGGTTCGGCGAAGGACAGTTGAGTGAAAAGGACAATGAACAGGATGAGGAGGACAAGGAGGATCCGTTCCCCCAAGTCCATGCAACACTGATGATTTTTGCTGACGTTGAAAGCTAGAGTCGACTGAAGCTGGTGAACAGGGAGGTGAACATGGCCACGCCGACCAACCCCACATTCCTCAAAAGGTCTCAGACTGCGATCACCTTTGACCAGTCGGATCATCCAGCACACGTACCCACCCTAGGGAGGCAGGCTCTGGTCGTCGACCCGGTGGTGGAAGGAGTCCGACTGCGCAAGGTCCTCATGGACGGCGGCAGTGGTTTGAACATCATGTACGCTGACACTCTCAAGGGGATGGGCATTCCGATGTCCAAACTTAGCGAGAGCAGCATGCAGTTCCATGGAGTCGTCCCTGGACGAAAAGCCAAGTCACTCGGCCAGATCGCGTTGGACGTCGTCTTCAGCTCCGACAAGAACTTCCGCAAGGAAAAGCTGACGTTCGAGGTGGTGGACTTCCAGAGTGCGTACCATGCAATTCTGGGCCACCCGGAGTATGCGCGTTTCATGGCCAGTCCATGTTACGTGTACCTGAAGCTGAAGATGCTAGGCCCAAAAGGTGTGATCACTATCACAGGCAATCGGCAGCGGTCCGAGGAGTGTCTGCAACAGGGATCAAGGATCGCCGATCAGCAGATGGCTGTCCTCGAGCTTGACGAGTACAAGAAAACAGTCGACCCCGCTGAGTTGATGCGTTCGAAGAAGCCAGCTTCGGAGTCCGCATTCCAGTCGGCGGGAGAGACGAAGAAGGTCAGCATCCACCCGACGGACGACTCCGCTGCCCCGACGAACATCTCCACCACCCTCGATCCTAAATAGGAAGTCGAGCTCACCCAATTCCTCCATGAGAACTGGGACATCTTCGCATGGAAGCCCGCTGACATGCCAGGTGTACCCAGGGAGTTGGCTGAGCACCGACTGCATGTGGATCCCGCCGCTCGGCCTATCCGGGAATGCCTGCGTCGGTCCGCCGCACACAAGAGGAAGGCAATCGGAGAAGAGGTGGCTAAACTTTTGGCAGCCAACTTCATTCGCGAGGTACACCACTCCGAATGGCTCGACAACGTTGTCATGGTGCCCAAGAAAGACAAGTCGCTCCGAATGTGCACCGACTTCAAGCATCTCAATAAGGTCTGTCCGAAAGACCATTTCCCGCTCCCCCGCATCGATCAAATTGTCGATTCGACTGTGGGTTGCGAGCGGTTGTCATTCCTTGATGCCTACTCGGGCTATCATCAGATCCGTCTGTATGGCCCCGATGAATTAAAAACAGCCTTCATCACCCCATTCGGGTGCTTCTGCTACATCACTATGCCATTTGGTTTGAAGAATGCAGGAGCAACCTTTATGCGCATGATCCAAAAATGCCTCCTCGACCAGATCGGTCGGAATGTGGAGGCGTATATGGATGGTATCGTAGTTAAGTCATGCAAAGGTTCCGACCTACTGACTGACTTGGCAGAAACATTCGCCAACCTTCATAGGTACGATATCAAGCTCAATCCAGCCAAGTGTTCATTCGGCGTTCCCAACGGAAAGTTATTCGATTTCTTCGTTTCCGAACGAGGGATCGATGTCAACCCCGAAAAGATCGGGATCATCGTCCGAATGGAGCGGCCGGTCAGAATACACGATGTTCAAAGACTCACAGGTTGCCTAGCGGCTTTGAGCAGGTTTATCAGTCGACTCGGCGAGAAGGCACTTCCTCTGTACCGACTCATGAAGAAGTCAGATACTTTCGAGTGGACAGACGAAGCCCAAATCGCATTCGACGACCACAAAGTCCTACTTTCCACCCAGCCGGTTCTTATTGCTCCGCTCAGTAAAGAACCCCTTCTTCTGTACATTGCTGCTACAAATCAAGTCGTCAGCACTGTTCTCACAGTCGAACGGGAAGAAGAAGGCAAAGCATACAAGGTTCAGCGGCCAGTGTATTATGTCTCCGAAGTCCTGACTCCTTCCAAGCAGAGGTATCCCCATTATCAAAAACTTATCTACGGGATATACATGACTGCGAAGAAGGTGGCTCATTATTTTCAAGACCACTCGATGTCCGTCGTTTCTGATGCCCCGTTGTCGGAAATCCTACACAATCGGGACACATCAGGCCGAGTGGCGAAGTGGGCAATGGAGATGTTATACTGCGACATCAAGTTCGAGGCCAAGAAAGCTATAAAGTCTCATGCTCTGGATGACTTCATAGCAGAATGGGTAGAACAACAGCAACCGACCCACATCTACTCGTCTCATTGACAATGTTCTTCGATGGGTCCAAGATGTTGAATGGCTCCGGCGCTGGCGTTGTGATTATATCGCCAAAGGGTGACAAACTCAAGTATGTGTTGCAGATACACTTTGATTCCTCCAACAACGACGCAGAGTATTAAGCTCTCCTTTATGGACTGCGCATGGCCATCTCACTCGGTGTCCGTCGCCTGATGGTCTATGGCGATTCGGATTTGGTAGTCAATCAAGTGATTAAGGAGTGGGACGTCAGGAACCCCACCATGACCACATACTGCAATGCAGTGAGGAAGCTCGAGAAAAAGTTCGAAGGTCTGGAACTCCACCATGTTCCGCGACTGAAAAACCAAGCAGCTGATGAGTTGGCAAAACTCGGATCCACTCGGAGACCAGTCCCGAGTGACGTCTGCCTCGAGCACCTTCACCTTCCCTCAGTTAAAGAAGATCCTTTCACAGAGGAACCAGTACAACCAAAGAGCTCGATAGATCCAACTGAAGTGGAAGTCCCTGCTGTGGTTGATTTGATCATGGAGGTTCTTGCTATCATCCCCGATTGGACTATGTCATTTATTGCATACATCTTGAGGCAAGAACTACCAGAAGACGAAGTCCAAGCAAGACAGATCGTCCGCAGGTCAAAGTCGTTCACTGTCATTGATGGCCAGTTGTACAAAGAAAGCGTTTCAAGCGTCCTTCGACGATGCATCTCCCCTGGGGAGGGACAGTTGATCCTGGAAGAAATTCAGTCGGGAACCTGCGGTCATCACGCCTCCTCAAGAGCAATCGTCGCCAAAGCATTCAGAGCTGGCTTCTTTTGGCTGCAGGCGAATGAAATGGCGAAAGATATGGTCGACCGATGTGAAGGCTGTCAGTTCTACTCTAACAAGTCCCACAAACCAACATCTGCGTTGAAGACAATCCCTCTTGTTTGGACGTTTACAGTGTGGGGATTAGATACAGTCGGTCCATTCAGGACAGGCCAAGGGGGATTCACACATCTGTTGGTGGCAGCCGACAAGTTCACAAAGTGGATTGAAGCCAAGCCCATCAAAAAGCTCGACGCCCTTACGACCATCAAGTTTGTCAGGGACATCATCTCCAGATTCGGGGTACCTCACAGCATAATCACTGACAATGGAACAAACTTTGACTCGGACAGATTCAAAGGTTTCTGTACAGGCCAAGGTATCCGAATGGATTTTGCATCCGTGGCGCATCCCCAAACAAACGGGCAAGCAGAGCGGGCGAATGGACTTATTCTGCAAGGTTTGAAGCCTCGACTCCTGCGAGAAGTGGGGCATGCCGCCGGCGCATGGGTCACCGAGCTGCCTTCGGTGCTTTGGGGTCTCCGCACAACCCCAAATAGATCTACAGGGCGATCCCCGTTCTTCCTCGTTTACGGAGTAGAGGCAGTCCTTCCGAGTGACTTGCTTCACAACGCTCCACGAGTTGAACTCTTCTCCGAAGCTGAAGCAGAGCAAGCAAGGCAAGATGGAGTGGATCTTCTAGAGGAGGAGCGCGAGATGGCACTGACTCGCTCAACCATTTATCAACAAGATATGCGGCGCTTTCACGCGCGACACGTCAGGAGCCGTACATTCCAAGCAGGCGACCTGGTGCTCCGAGTGGATCATCACAGACCTCACAAGTTGGCTCCCGCCTGGGAAGGACCCTTCATCATCTCCAAGGTGCTGAACAACGGAGCGTACCAACTCTACAACCTCGACAGGGAAACGGACGAGCCGCGAGCATGGAACGGAGATCTCCTGAAGTGCTTCTACACGTGACCGTCGACTGAAGCAATGTAAAGAACAAGTATCGTTGAAGTAATACAAAGCAGATTGAGTTTTTGCAGATTCAAAATTCTTCTGCGGTCGCAGACTCCAGTCTCAAAAAAAAACTTAGCTGCGATCCAGAATCGCCTATGTACAAACTTTCTCCGAGTGTGCACTAAACGTCGCACTCGGGGACTTAGCTGCGATCAAGAATCGCCTAAGTACAAACTTTCTCCGAGTGTGCACTAAACGTCGCACTCGGGGACTACACCCAGTGGGTTCACTAAGAGTGACCCCACTGGCATGACGCTCAAACAGGTCCGCCCTATTGAGATACATAACAAAAAACAAGCCTATGAGGCTACTACTACCCGACTTGAGTAAAATTACTCTCGGGGACTAATCCAGTACCTGCACTCGGAATGCCCCCACCGGTAACATTCGAACAGATTAGTTTTGATCTGATCAAGTTGAAAGAAAATTTACATAAAGACAACTGTCGGTGCAAGCACTCGACAGAAGTCTCGGGGACTACACCCACTGGGTTCACTAAGAGTGAACCCACCGCAAACTAATCATTTCGTATCCGAGTATCTGGCTTAAAACACCAAGTGGGTTACAAGGGGAAAGCAAATACTTACTAGCCCACTTACTCGGATATCGTCCCGGAGTTCCAAGCTTCATTTGTACACAGACGCGATGGAGTCGTACGCTCTCTTGGCATCACCTGCCATCAACTCCGCCTACACCATGGCCCCCTTGGCAGCTCCCACCTTATCTTCCGGAAGGCGCCGGGCGTCGAACTGGACGGTCGACGGACCTGGCGCCACAAGAGACTCCTTGGGCATCCCAAGTCCTGCTCCAGTCGGTTCAGCAACGACAAGCGTCGTGTCAGTCGACGGCATCGTCTCAATTGGTGGTGCTTCCATGGCAGGAGTGGTAACAGACGGAACGGCCTCAATGACAGGCGTCGCAGCTTGCTCGGACCTCTTCTGATCGTCATCCTCCACATGGATCACCTCTGAAGAAAGCCCGACCAAACGACGTGAGACCAAAAAGGACAAGACCAAAGACAGAATTCGTGAAAAAATAATGTAAGCTCTCGGAGTCGCCACGACGTACCTTGCTGGGACGTGACAACATTGTCCGTATCCATGGGATCGTCTTCCTGGCGCGGCACAGAAGTGGCGGAGGTGGCAGCTCTGTCAAGTTAAATTCATTCGACCGATAAGCATGAGTTCAATCAAATACTGGAAGAAGATGGAAGAACAATGCACTTACGCTGAGGCGACGGGAACGGCGATCCTCATCCGCGGCAAAGCCTTCCGATGTTTGGATCCACTCGGTTTGGCCACCTTAGAGGGCTGGCCCGCAGGCTCAGCAGCATAGTCCCTGGTCCTCTTTGTGCTCCGAGCACTCGGCACCACGGGAGCAGCTGGCGAGGCACTCGGAACCACAGGAGCGGCTGGCAGAGCACTCGAGGCCGCTGGAGGAGCCGACGGAGCCACAGGTTCGTGGCGGCATTTGGTTCGAGGCTCTAGAGGTCGATGTGGCGAGTTCTGCTCCTCATCTTCCCCCTTTTCTTCTTCGGACTCCTCCTCCGTCTCCTCACTGTCGGAGACGTACTCGACGCTCTCCAAGCTGCCCTCCTGGCTGCCTTCCTCCTCCTCGGCTGGATTCCCGTTTGAGACAGGAGAGAACCAGTTGGTCCACGCCTGCATGAGATATAGTCGACAACATCAGACGTCAGTCAGTAATACAAGAAAAAGCGATAAATCTAAGACAATTGGATGCACTCGACAAGTTATACTCACCTCATTCGGAGGAGGGTTGTCCGCGCGGAAGGGCTTCACTCGTCGGGCTCCTCTGGGATTATCGCAGGCGCGTGTGATGTTGAGGACCCACGACGCCACCAGCTCCCCAGTCACGCACTCGGGGTTAGTCCGAGTGGAGTCCTCAGGCCCCGTGTAGTGCCACATGGCATGGTGTCGAGCTTGCAGGGGCTGGATACGCCGACCCAGAAAAACCTCCAGCAAGTCTATGCCAGTGACTCCCTTTCGGACGACGTCTACAAGCTCATCGACCAGAGGCTGGATCTGGATCTTCTCCATCTTCGTGAGCGCGAGTTGCCTAGGCGGAGCCGGTCGGTCTAAGCTAAAAGGTGGTAGTCCAGTGGTGGCATTCGGACTAGCAACGTCCTGGCAGTAAAACCAAGTTGACTGCCAGTTCCTAACAGATTCAGACAGCTGGAGAGCGGGATAGCCACTTTTACTTTTCTTTTGGAAGCCTAAGCCTCCGCAGAGCTGGAGGAGGTGAGTTCTGTCATCCCACTGGCTCAGCCTTTTTATGGTTTGGGATCTAGCAGAGAAGATGTGCTTAAAAAGCCCCCAATGGGGAGGACAGCCGATAAAGCACTCGCACAGCACGACGAAGGCAGAGAGGTGAGCTATTGCGTTGGGGGGGAAATGGTGGAGCTGCGCCCCGAAGTGGTTCAATATACCTCTGAAGAAGGGATGAGGAGGCAGAGAGAAGCCTCGGTGCACATGACTAAGCAACAAGACGCGCTCCCCCTCCTGGGGCGCCGGCTCGGTCTCGCCCTCCGCCGGAAACCTCCACGTCTTGTGCTCGATCATGCCGTGCTCCACCAGCTCCAGCATGTCCTCTTCCGTCACCGTGGAGGGGAGGAAATCCCCCTGGATCCAACCCGCCGGCAGTGCTCGCTGCCGCCGCTGAGCAGGAGCCGCCGCCTTCCCCTTCTTCTTCCGCGCCTCGAGCTTGCTTGTCTGCCCCTTTGTCATGGTGGAGGTTCCAAACCCGCGGGGGAGAAGGAGAAGGAAAGAGCTTGAGATGCGCAGGAGGTGGCGTGAGAAACGGGGCAAGTGCGAGCTATCAGGCGAGCGTAACGAAAAACCCTCGCTGGAGAGGTTTAGATAAGGTTCCGACTGGGTCACTAGCAGGTGGCCCCGAAATCTTATCCCCCGACCGGTCGCTGCGATATTAGTGGAGGAGATGAAGGCGCGGAAATCGAGGCGGCAGATACTACTCGATTACGGTGTTGTCACCCCCGCCGAGCACGCGGCAACCGGAATTTGAGGATCCCGGAAAATCCGCCGCTTTCAGTTGACTGGTCACGTCAAAAGATACCATGGAAGCACTCGGTCCCTGACGGTTCGTTTCACAAATACATCCACTCGGATCACTGGTCAAGAAGATAAAATGGATCGAGGAAAACAACGCCAAAGTCGCATCCGTACCAGTCGGATCCGTACTCCAAGCATCGCTTCGTCGTTCCAACCCCAATCCATTCGGGGACTAATGATGGGGTTATAGTCCTAGGGTAGGGTCATAGGCCTGCCCTGTGGGGCCTACCCAGGGACTACCCTTCATAAAGGACAAGGCCCTTAGTCAGTTCCGACTGAATTAAGGACTTCCCATCATCCAGTCGGTGACGATTCCTCCATCATCCAGTCGGAGATGAGCATTCGGAGCGTATCAAGCTTACCGACTGGATTCCACTCTGCACATCGTAACCCCCCTGGAGGGAAACGGTCATACGTTTCCATATACCTTTATTAGCATTTAAGACATACGTTACCTGTAACGTATGCAGTTATTCACCACTACTCCACCCCTGCGCACCGAACCGTTGTGAAGGGTAGCGCACTCTATATAAGCCGTCCTTCCCCACTCGTGCAGGGGTTAGCAATTCACTGTAATCCGTATTCCACTCGACAACAAGATCCCATTAGCACTGATACGTAGGGCTTTTACCTCCACCGTAGAGGGGCCTGAACTCATACAACCTCGCCGTAGCTAAGGCTCTGCCCATCCTTTCGTACCCTACACATCTACTGTCAGACTTATACCCACGACACTGACCATGTACCAGGCCTCGGTACAGTTCAAGGGTGGACATATCGAGACGCGCCGTTTTCGTTTCGTAGGAAGAGCCATGCCTATGGAGAGGCATGCTGTGCAGATGGTTTCCCGGGAGGCCATTGCCCACCTCGAGGATACCCTTCGAGTGATGAAGACTCGTTCTTATCACTACCTCCCATGCCACGTTTCATACATCAGCCACTACACATTTTCTTGCATCGTGTGAGAGAGATGAAGCAATAGAGCCACTCGTCCAGTACATCATGGCACCGAAGTCAGATTTTTGCCTGTTTAGTGGACGACTATGTAGCCACGCACATGGACTTAGCTCATGCTAGTACGCCTCACGGGGACGAGCGTCTCCTCCCTGCCATACCACACGTTCACACTAGTGGGGACAGGGCTTATAGCCCCGGCCCGTAAGGGGCTTTAGTCCCGGTTCACCAACCGGGACCAAATAGGCGGGACTAAAGGCCTAACCTTTAGTCCCGGCCCTGTTCCAAGCCGGGACCAAAGGTGCTCCACGTGAGCGCCTCGGAGCGCCCCCAGGGGCAGGCCCTTTAGTCCCGGGTCCTAACACGGACCGGGACTAAAGGATCCGTTTGTTTATTTTGTTTGTTTGACCCAAAAAGGTACCTTTTTTATTTATTTTTAAAATTTTATTTTTGAATATTCTTTCATTTGTTTTTATGTGTTATTTCAATTTTTAAATCTTTGATTTATTTGACAATTTAATCTCTAATCACCCATCCTCACTGCTCTAGCGTAGATTACTCATTTCAAATCGTCTAACTTCTCGGCCGGTCACCCATCCTTTCACTGCTTCAGCCCGAGCACACTTAACTTCCTAGTTCTATCGCCCCTAGTTGCCAAGTCTCCACTTGTTGTTCTCCTGACAATAGTAAGCTATCAATCCTAAACAACCTAGGGTTTGATGTCATGTCACATGATTTAATTTTTTGAATTCAAACAATTATTAAAATAAACAAAATAAGTAATAATAATAGTGAATTTCAATGAAAACAACCTAAAGATTTTATATAAAATTATTTTTTCTTATTTTTGTGGAAAAAACTTCTTTTTGCCATAACTTTTTTTACATTTGGAATTTTGAGCATCTGAGAAAACTTCACCGGGCAAGCCCCGGTGAAATCGATTCCCAATTTTCTCTAGTTTTTTTTTGATATATTAAACTTTTTTTGATGTCGTATGCAAAAGTTATGGCCGTTTTACATTTTTCCCTTTTTTGAAAAAAAGTCAAAATTCATATCTCAAAATTTGTATACCAACTAGGCACTAAAACCTAACTACATCTCAAAGGATTTTATTTTTTGAAGATTTTAGCATTTTTGTTTATTTTCTACAAAACTAAAAAAGACGGTCCAGGGAGGGTAGAGTTTGAAAATTTCAGAATCCCCTTTAGCCAAGAGTCCAATCATACCCGTCGACTACATTTGCTAGCACCGTCCCCGCCAGAATCACAACTAAGGTTAACCAAGCCAGAGTTAACCCTTTCTAACTTTATTTGCTATGTTGAGCGAAATGACCCTGGAATTGAAAATAACTATAATGAACTCTGAAAATGTTGAAACTTGGCATGGTATCATCATTTCATCTACATAACTTGTGCTAAAAAGTTGAGAGGGTTACGACAAAAATTGAATGCACTTCGTGTACAAACTGGACCATCTCCATCGAAGTATCACGGTTTCGGACGAAAACCCATCTGCTAGAAAGATATTTTATTTTTTTACTTCTTTCAACTTCAGACATTTTATGCATTTTGTGCATTCAATATAAACCATTCAAAACCGCATCCTAAATTTTGACCCTTTATAACTTCATTTGCTATTTTTCATGCATTTAATGATTTTTTGACCTAAATGACCTTGAAATTGAAAAGCCCGACAAATGAACTCTGAAAAGGTTGCAACTTGGCATCGTATCATCATTTCTCCCACATAGCATGTGCTAAAAAGTTGAGAGGGTTACGTCAAAAACTGGATGCATTTCGTGTACAAAATGAACAATCTCTTTCGAAGTATCAGGGTTTCGAACGAAAACTCATCTATTGCAAAGGGATTTCATTTTTTTGAACTTATTTGAACTCCATACTTTTTGAGTGTTTAAAATACACCATTTAAAGCCACATCATAAATTTTCAATATTTTCTGACTTCATTTGGTATTTTTCATGCATTTACTTACTTTTTTGAGCTAATTGACCCTGAAATTGAAAAGCACTACAAATGAACTCTGAAAAGGTTGAAAGTTGGCATGGTATCATAGTTTCACCCACATGGCATGTGCTAAAAAGTTGAGAGAGTTTTGATAAAAACTGGATGCACTTCGTATACAAACTGGATCATCCTTCGAAGTATCAAGGTTTCAGACGAAAACCCATCTGCTACAAAGGCATTTTATTAAAATGATTTTAATTCCATACTTTTTATGCATTCAATATGCACCATACTATAACATGTTAAAATCTACAGAAAGTACTAACTAAAAATAATAAAAAACAACAATTAAATGACTAAAACAACTATATAAGCAAAACAATATTGTTTTAATTAAAATCCAAATTTAAATTGTTCTAAAAATAACCAAATAAATCTTACTGTGATAACAATCTAACAGATGACTAGGAGAAAAAAGAATTAAATTTAAAACTATTTGTAAACTCAAGTTATGCACAATTTGGGTTTGAAGCAAATTTGAACAATTTCAAATTTAAACCATTCAAATTTAAAAACTAATTGCACAAACAGAAAGTAGACAAAATTTTGAATCTAATGCAAAAAGAATCACTATTTTTTTTTTAAATATCCTAAAAGATATAAGCAATTTAAAACAGAAACTACAAACAGAAATAAAATTTAAAAACAGAAAAAAATAAAAATACAAAACCCCTTTAGTCCCGGTTCGTGTTTCGAACCGGGACTAAAGGTCTACCGTTTAGTCCCGGTTCAAGACACGAACCAGGACTAAAGCCTCCAAACCCTTTAGTCCCGGTTCGAGACACGAACCGAGACTAAAGGTCCCTTTTGAACCGGGTCTAATGACCGACCGGCGCCCTTGCCGTTCGAACCGGGACTAATGCTAACATTAGTCCCGGTTCGTAATGGAACCGGGACTAATGTGTAAATTGAGCTGGGACGGAAGCCCCTTTTTCTACTAGTGTCAGTGCTTCATATGAACCGTCCGTTCGTGCTTCATATGAACCGTCCGTTCTGTCCACAGTTTGCCGTCTGCCTACTATTGAGGAATTTAACCATGTAATCACTCCTACCCCAATTAGACCTACCCTTCCTGCTAGCACTATTCCAACTGCACAGCCTCGTTTCTCATGGTTGGAGACTATTCGTGAGGAGGTCGAGTCCTCGGCACCTCATCTAGGACTTAGCCTTGGCAGGTTGAGCAATATTTCCACCGCTTCAGGCTAAGTACGCAGATCAACTATACGATAGTATAACGACTTGTAAAATACGTTGTTATGTGTTTATTTCCATGTAGGCTTGGAGAGAGGTAGCTCATGATGGTATCATGTAGGAGTATGGAGGAATGCACTAGCTTAAATAACATGTCAGGAATGTATACGCGTATCATGGATGGTGTATTGTATAATTATGACTTGCTTGTAATATATGAACCATGCAGTCCTTCTCCGCATGCATTTGCTTTTTTATGGGAAAAATCTTTTGAGCAATTTTTATCTCTTTCAAAAATTATTTTATTGCCTGGATTTTACTCATTTGCTTTACACCAACACACGAGAGCAAAAAATGCGACGCGTTCCATGCCCAGTTCGCCAGAGGACAACCACTTCGCTCAGACAGGCAACAACTTTGCACAAGAACAGTCAAGTCAGCAAGACAACGATTCAAAAGTTTCAACGTCTGTCGTCTCTATGAACAAAGCCAGCACCAACATCAGGAAATGAAGAGCTAGCTAATAAACATAGGGAATCAATGCGAAACACATCAACCTCGCACCAAATTATTTGAGCTGCAGAAGACACACCCACCGTTTTCTCTCACACTAATAAGCCACTAGAAGTAGGCGACTGACTACGCGACATTAATAGGAAGCTGATTACTGCTAAATGCTCAAATCATGAAAAGGTATTGTATGCACCCCATTATTTATCTGGAGCGGTTGTGTCATTATGGGAAAATTTCCTATGCATGCATCCCAATGAGAATAATATTACCTGACAAGAATCTAAAGAAAGCTTTCGTGGGGCTCACATTCCCAACAGTATAATGAAAAAAAATGAGAATTTGAAGATCTCAAGTAGCGAAGCACGATAGTGATAGAATACCCCAGCCAATTTAACGAGTTGGCTCGTTATGCCAAAGACGAATACATGACAAAAAACAAGAAAATGGAGAAATTCTTGGATGGGCTCGCGCCAGCACCGAAATGTCAAGTAATTATACACACCTTTCTGGACTTCAAGACAATGGTGGACAAGGCTATCGTGCTGGAAAAAGAGCGCCGTAACATGGATGATATCCGCACGCACCATCACAATCATTCCACGCAAACACGCAACAACAAACCAAGAAATGATACGACACCTCGAGCCCCAACTACAACTCCTCGCCCAAATAATAATAGTCATGCCAGAAATAAGGAGTTTAACTACCGCCCAGGCGTCACATATTTTGCTTGTGGAGAAGAAGGGCACTATGCCAGACAATGCCCAAAGAAGGGAAACACGACTCCAAAGCTGAGCAACAATGGTAACAACTCAACACCAAAGCGCAATAGGTTTAATCCCAACAACAACCACATGAAGGGCCACGTAAACCATGTGTCCAGCGAAGAAGCTCCGAATGCACCAGACATCGTACTCGGTACGTTTTCCGTCAACACCATTTCTACCACAGTTTTGTTCAATTCTGGAGCTTCTCACTCATTCGTTTCGAAAAGATTTTCGTTGAAAAATCTTTTTCCGATTCTCCCTTTAAATTTTTTGATGACTATCAAGTCCTTGGGAGTAAAGCAAATCACTCAGTGTTGTTGTCAAGGTGTGATCATTGAGATTGAAGGATTGAAGTTCTGGGCAAACCTCATTGTGATAGAAAACAACGAACTAGATATTATTCTGGAAATGGACTGGTTGACCACCAACAAAGGCTTTATTGATTGTTTTAGTTAGACCATGACTCTCACTCAACACCACAGGAAGACGATAAAGGTTGCAACCATAGAAAGACCAGCGCCACCACAAGTAAGGTTGAACAAAGTTGACACCGTAGAATTAAGTAAAGTTGCCTGTAGTATGTGAATTTCTAGATGTAATTCCAAAAGAGTTACCAGGTATGCCGCTTGATCAGGAAATAGAGTTCGTCACCGAACTAGCATGTGACACCACTCCAATTTGTAAGAAGCAAATAAATGAATTACTGAACAAGGGCTACATCCGACCAAGCTCATTACCATGGGGATCACCAGTATTATTCAACAAGAAGAAAGACAGAACTCTAAGGTTATGTGTGGATTATCGAGCTCTCAACATGGCTACCATCAAGAATAAATACCCGCTTCGACGAATAAATGATTTGTTTGACCAGCTCGCACAGGCCAAGGTTTTCTCCAAAATAGACTTGAGGTCAAGATATCATCAATTAAAAAATTGGTCAAAAGACGTACCCAAAACACCATTCGCCTCCAGGTATGGACTGTATGAGTTTAGAGTGATGACGTTTGGACTCACCAATGCTCCAACATATTTTGTGTATTTCAGGAACAAAGTCTTTATGAAATATATGGACAAGTTCGTTGTGGTGTTCATTACTGACATATTGGTTTATTCCAAGACACGAGAAGAATATGCACAACATCTCATGATCGCGTTGGGAGAATTATGGAAACATCATTTATATACCAAATTCAGCGAATGCGAATTTTGGCTAAGGGAAGCCGGCTTTCTAGGGCAGATGTTGACACAAGATGGAATTGTCGTGGGTCCAAATAAAGTGAAACATGTAGTTGGATGGAAGCAACCAGCCAACATGACTAATGCCAGAAGTTTTCTAGGAATGGCCGAATATTACAAAAGATTTGCTGAAGGCTTCTCCACCATAGCCAACCCGTGTCTCAACTGCTCAAGAAAGATAAGAAATTTGAATGGACCGAAGCCTGCAAGAAAAGTTTCCAAGAATTGAAAAAGAGATGGACAATGGCGCAAGTATTAATTGTACCAGATATACATAATTGTTTTGAGATGTACTACGACGCATCCAAGAAAGGTCTTGGGTGTGTACTAATGCAAGATGGCAAAGTTGTAGCCTATGCTTCAAGACAACTTCGACGGCATGAGGAAAATTATCCTACGCATGATTTGGAATTAGCCGTAGTAATTCATGCACTCAAGGAATGGCCACATTTCCTTCTTGGCATTCGTTGTGAAATATATACAAACCATAAAAGTCTCAAATATATTTTCAAACAGCTCACTAGTTGGAAATAATCAACGATTATGATGTGGGAATTCATTACCACCCGGGTAAGGCGAATGTTGTAGAAAATGCTCTCAGATGAAACCCAGGACCAGACAACGACATCCTACAATTTCTACAACCTGAATTCAACTGGGAGTTTGCTAAACTCAACATGATTTTGGTTTCGGAAGGTACGGCTGCACACGTGGAAATACAATCAACATTAGAGGAGTGGATCAAGAAAGCTCAAAAAGGACACCCCAACATCGAGGGGATAAAAAGGAAAGTAAGCATAGGCAAGGCCTTGGAATTTACTATTGATGGTCAAGAAATTTTATTGTACGAAGACAGACCTAATCAAGAAGATCTTAAACAACAAATCTTGATAGGAGCTCATGCCACACCGTACTCCATCCATCCGAGAGGTACGAAGATGTACAAGGATATTCAAGAAACATTTTGATGGCACGACATGAAAAGAGATATAGCCTCATTCATTGCATGTTGTGATTCAGGCGAACGCATTAAAGACGAGCATCAGAAACCAACTGGACTACTACACCCACTCAACATACCTGGATGCAAGTGGGATGAGATAGGCATGGATTTTATTGTTGGACTACACAGGTTATGACATGGAAATGGTGCCATCTGGGTCATCACCGACTTATTAACTGAAGTGGCACATTTTGTTTTAGTGAAGACAACTTACTCCATGCAGAAGCTTTCCAAGCTTTATATCGCCCACATCGTGTGTTTACATGGAGTCCCAAAGATCATAGTGCGAGACATAAGGACATAGTTCGTCTCCAGATTTTGGGATCACCTACAACAAGCATTGGGAACTCAACTGCTATTGAGTACAGTGTACCATCCTCAAACTGGAGGATGGACTGAACGGGTATATCAAATATTGGAAGGCATGCTAAGGGCATGTGTTACTTATGGATCCAACTAGGAATACAACCTACCATACGCCAAGCTTTCATATAACAACAGTTATTAGGCTAGTCTAAAGATGTCACCTTTTGAAGCCCTCTATGAGCGAAGATGCCGCACACCACTTAATTGGTCTGAGACGGGAGACAGCCGTATCATCGGCCCAGAAATGCTCCAAGAGGCCGAGGAAAAGGTTAAACTCATCAGCGACACACTCAAAGCAGCCCAAAGCCTTCAGAAGAGTTATCATGATCAGAAACATCATGACATCAGTTTTGAACCCAAAGAACATGTTTATCTCCGAGTATCCCCAATGAGAGGTCTGCGGAGATTCAAGGTAAAAGAAAAATTGGCACCATAATTTATTCGACCTTTCTGAGTAATTGCAAGGAGAGGCAAAGTTGCCTACCAACTAGACCTAACCACAAAATTGTTAGACGTCCATGATGTATTCCACGTATCAAAGCTTAGAAGGTGCATTAGTAACCTGGAAAAGAAAGTACCACACAAGAGCCTAGACATTCAGCGAGACCTCACCTACCAAGAGCGTCCTATAAGAATTTTGGAGGAGTCTGAAAGGAGGACAAGTGAAAATGTGATGAAGTTTTACAAAGTCCAATGAAGTAACCACAACGAGGATGAGGCAACATGGGAAAGAGAGGATTTCTTACGGATTGAACATCCACACCTCTTTGAGGAACAACTGAAATCTTGGAGACGAGATTTTTCCAAAGGGGGTAGGTGTTGTAACACCCCAATTTTTTTTAATTTGGTTTAAAATTTATTTTATTACGGTTGTTTGGATTTTGGTAAAAGTTTTCTTTTAAAAATCTTATTGGTTGAAAAACACCTTACACAACTTTTCACAATTTTGGTTCTTGCCTTTTTAAGATTTCAGATTGTGGTTCTTCCAAAAGCAAAAGTTTTGCAAGGTTTTATATTTTCTATTTGTTAAGGGACCACATTTGGAATAAATTCCAGTATTTTCTTCTTGAAAATCTTTTATCACCTCTCATGCCAAGTCATATTTCAAAACATTCCTCTCAAACATTTCCCCCTTGCCCTAGGACAACATCCACTTCATTTTCATAAAGTTTCTTTCCCCTTACATATTTGTATTCTATTAAAAATTGTTTTAAATCAATTTCTGAATTCTATTTTGAACCCCTAGGATTTGCAAAGGAACTCCTAGATGCCTTGCTCTTTTAACCCCAAGTAAATTACCGCAACTAGTCCTTAGTACCTACAACCAAGATGATTGTTGATAGAGAAGCGGATGCACGGGGGCATCCCCGAGATTAGACTCTTGAGTCTCCTTTAATATTTCTTGGGGGTGCATGGGGCATCCCCAAGCTTGAGCACTTGACACTCTTGATCTTCTTTGATCATCTTCCATCACATACTTGAAAACTCCCTTCATACGAAACTCATCATAAGCTGATTAGAGTGGTTAGTACCCATGATAAAATAATTTAGTCCCTACTGGAAATAAAGATTTTCATGAAAAGCCACTGTTTCTCATGACTGACAAAAGGTTTTTGCAAAGGAAAAGCAAGCTTAAGATTTGCAAAACGATGAAAACGCAAAATGTGGCAGAATCTGTGAAAAACAGAACAACAGGTAATAAATAATTTTTTCGGGGCACTTCTACAACTCAAATCAAACACCTCAGAACAGAGGCCAGAAAGAAAATTCTATAGAGCATAATGTCAAAAAAATTCAGATCAAAAATATGATCTTGTGATTTTTGGTGAATGTTTCCGTCAGGCAGACAAAATCTGTTTCTGGACAGCATGTCACAACTTTTGAACATTCTTGCAATCGGAGGCTAAAACTTGGCACAAAGCTTGAAAATAAAGATACAATGATGTTGATACAGTAGTAGCAAGCATCAAGAACACTAAAACTGAAAGTAAAAACAAATTTGGTTGCCTCCCAACAAGCGCTTTCTTTTATGCCTTTGAGCTAGGCATGATGCAAAAAAGATCAAGTATTATCAACTCCATAAGGATAACTTGCCCGAATAACGGACTCATAAGGTAACTTAATCTTATTTAGAGTGAAGTGTTCCATTCCCTTTGAAGGGTAAATTGGAATCCAATGGTCCCTTCTTTCATGTCAATGATAGCACCAACGGTGCGGAGAAAAGGACGTCCCAAAATAATTGGACATGAGGGATCACACTCAGTGTCCATAATAAGAAAATCAATGGGCACATAATTATCATTGACAACAACAAGAACATCATAGATTCTCCCTAAAGGTTTCTTTATGGAAGAATCAAGAAGACGAACACCAAAAAAACATCAATCAGAAGGTTTCAAATCAAGCATATCATACATTCATTTGGGCATAACGGAGGCACTAGGTCCAACATCACATAAAGCAAAGCAAGAGATATTATTCAATTTAATCTTAACCATAGGATCCCAACCATCTTCTAGTTTTCTAGGAATAGAAGTCTCTAGCTTGATCTTCTCCCTAGCTTTGATAAGTGCATTGGTAATATGCTCGGTGAAGGCAATACTGAGTATGCTAGTGTGGGGGTCTTTAGCCATTCTTTGCAAAAAAAGTGATAACTTCGGAAAGACTACAATTGTCAAAACCAAGATTACTACCATTAGTTAAAGTGGTGGTAATGTCATCTAAGCTCATCCTTTTGGTAGTCTCTAAAGTCAAAGGACCTTCTTGTCCTATAGTTGAGGTATTAGCATCACCATTAATAGGTCCATTGGGACTAGGGGTGTGATGGGTGCTAAAAGTTTTGAGATCCTCAACAACTTGTATAGTAGCAATGGTAGTATGTGTAGGAAGGCTCTTAATCCTATCTTCCTCTTCTTTTTCTCTAGCCCATCTATCTTTGAGTTTGGCTAGCATTCTTATGTTCTCATTAATTTGGACTTGGATAGCATTCATGGGTGCGGTGTTCCTTTCCTCAAGGGGGGAGTTCTAATTTTAAGCATCTCTACATCATGAGCTATGTTGTCTACCTTCAAAGAGAGACTATCTAATTTTTCTAATTTCTCTTCTACACTCTTGTTGAAGGCTTTTTGAGAAGTGATAAAGTCTTTAAGCATGGTCTCTAATTCAAAAGAAGAGTTTTTGGTGCTAGGATAAGTGTTGTTGTTCCCATAGTTGTTGGATGGGAACGGTCTAGGATTGCTACCAAAATTACTCCTATAAGCATTATTATTAAAGTTGTTCCTACAGATAAAATTAACATCAACTTGCTCTCTTTCTTGAGCAACCAAAGAATTTAAAGGAACATCATGATGATCAATAGGAGCTTGCTTAGTAAGTAAAGTCATGATCATGTCAACTTTATCATTAAGGGAGGATATCTCCTCAACACAGTTTACCTTCCTACCTATTGGAGCTCTGTCGGTGTGCCATTGAGAATAATTTGTCATCATCTCGTCCAACAGTTTCGTGGCAGCACCAAATGTAGTTGACATATATGTTCCTCTCGCGGCCGAGTCTAACATATTCGGTGAGGTAAAGTTCAATCCTGCATAGAAAGTTTGTATAACCATCCAAATAGTCAAACCATGCGTAGGGCAATTCTTAACAAGAGATTTCATACGTTCCCAAGCTTGGGCAATGTGTTCATTATCCAGTTGCCTAAAATTCGTAATGTTACTTCTTAACTGGATAATCTTAGCAGGCGGTAGTAGTTTCCAATAAAAGCATCTTTGCACTTATCCCAAGAATCTATTCTATTCCTAGGTAAAGGTTGAAGCCACACTTTAGCTCCTCCTCTCAAGGAGAAAGGAAAAAGCTTAAGTTTAACAATATCACCATCCACTTCTTTGTACTTTTGCATATCACAAAGCTCAACAAAATTATTCAAGTGCAAAGCAACATCATCTCCAGCACCGGAGAATTGATATTTTATAACAAGGTTCAGTAAAGCAGGTTTAATCTCATAGAAGGTAGCCTCACTGGCGGGAGCAGCAATATGAGTGCAGATAAACTCATTGTTGCTGTGACTAGTGAAGTCACACAACTTGGTGTTTTCAGTGGAACCCATAGCAGTAGCAACAAGCAAGAACAAAGCAACTATTTTTTTTGTGGTTTTTGGTATAAGACTCTAAAGCAAAAAATTAAAAAGAAAACTAACAAGACTAAAAAGAAAAGGTAAAAGATATTGTGCAAGCCCCCTATCTTGAAGACTGGAGTTCCTCGGCAACGATGCGAGAAATTTGCTTGATGACGAGTTGATGGATATACTTCTCGCCCCTCGTTGGTTACCCCAAGTGGAAGGTGGAGACGTAGTCAGCAGTACATTTCCCTTACACGGGGAGTGTAAGCTTTATCGAACCAGGAGGACTCCGAGGATCAACAAGTAGGTGTCCACTGCTCTGACGCTAGCAGAAGACGTGGACCTACAAACACAACAAGTAACTTTGCTCCCAGCGAGTACAGAGAGGTTGCCAATCTCTTCGACCTTGTACGTAGTTTGCAAAGGATCAAAACACAAGTGGGAATAGTGATAGTGATTGCAACAGAAAAGTAAGTAAAAGCAATAAATAGTGGAGGTGTAAGCAATGGTGGTAGTATGGACCTGAGTCACATGATGTTCACTAGTGATGTCTCTCTTCCACAAGACGATAAACAACTATGCTGGGGTAAACAAATTACAGCTGGGCAATTGACAGAATTATAAACGCACCGCAATGCTAATCATGCTACAATAAAGTTAGAGGCTCAAAAGTAATGGGCAGTACGCCAAGAAAAGTAGTCCGTTTATTCATCGGCATCTACTTACTAATCATCCACCTTGAGATATCTATCGAGAACATCTCATTGGTATTAAGTTGCGAGCCCCACCCAAAGTGTAAACTCAAAGCAACGGACAACTGCATTAACGAACTTTGTGTAAGGTAAACAATCCTTGCAACCGTGGTCACAAGCACCGTTGTTTTCTCCCTGGTGGCAACATCACATCCCCTAGTCTCATGTTTCTGTCACTCAAGCTAGACATCAGGGGGCATGAACCCGCAATCATGCAGAACGCTCCCTCTTCGAGTTATAATCTACCACTCGGCCAAAGAAATAAAAGGAAATATATAACTCATCACAATCTGAACATAATCTCATAATCCATTGGATCCCAGCAAACCGAGCATAGAAATAGCATGAAAATTACATAGATGCCTAGATCATGTAGGGCAGCTCACAAGGACTAATCATTGAAGCACAAGATTGGAGAGAAGACATCACATTGCTACTGGCCATGGACTCTTGGTCCAAGGAGGACTACTCACAACACGTCCGAGAAGCGTCCATGGCGGTGGAGAAGCTCCCGGAGGTCAATCCTCCCTCCGGCAGGGTGTCTGGAAGAGGTCTCCGGACGTTCCCGATCTCGAAAGCGCTGCGGCGGTGGAACGATGGAGAAATTCGTGATTTTGGATCTCATATAGGGTTTCCCATCGGAGAGGTAAATATAGGCCGAAGGAGCACACCAGAGGGCGTGGGACCCACCCACGCGACCTGTGGGTGCGGCCAGGGGCCAGGCCGCGCAGGGAGGCCACCTGGGCAGCCCCTGGCTCCTCTCTGGCCCATCTTCGTGCTTCGTGAAGCTTCCATCAGGCTGATTTTTATATATTTTTCTCGGGATTTTTGGGACTCTCTAAATTTGGGTAAAAGTCCCTGCAAAAAAGACATCAGCACATAGAAACTGGCACTCGGGTACAATGAGTTAGTAGGTTAGTCCAAATATGTGTAAACAGATATAAAAGTGTAGCAAAACATATAACAATGTCACCCAAAAGATCATGGAACAAGCACAAATAATAGATACGTTTGGGACGCATCAGCATTCTCTCTATTGGCCCGCATATGTCCCCCAAGCATTTTCTGCTTTAACAATCTAGCCCTTGGAAATTTCACTTTTCATTACAAAAAGGTCCCTGACCTTGTTTCATTCACATCTTTTAAACTAAAAATGATTTGGCACTTATTCTTTTCTGAAAAATTTCTTTTTTAGTCTAGTTCTTTATAGTATTTGTTCCAAAATATTTTGGGACAAGTTTTTATACAACCATGGTATTTACATAGATATCGCGTATTTTGTGATATAGATACCAAAGGGGGGAACGTTGCCGTTAGTTTCGCAAAATCATCTTTCGACTATGTTGATCGAGGCAAGCATGTTTGAACATTTGATATGTTGATTGATGTCATGTGTGCTTAATTAAAATTTTGTGGCATGTAGACACGGTGGTAACAATATGATTGTTTGTGTTGCATGCCTGAATACTTTGCCTACGAATTAACAACTTTAGTGAGCTCATGAAGTGATTGGACAACCTAGTCACGTGGTGACGCGATAGGTTGTGGCTTGGCCATGTTGGAGCATGCCGGTATATTAACAAGCTAAGCAATTCCAGTATCGACATAGATCGAGTCTTGTCCTAGTGCTTCCTTATTTTCTGTGCTCACACATGTTTTCCTGCAAGGGGATACAATTTAGCAAGTTGAAAACCTCTTTCCGTGTACACACCAAATAGAGGGGTCGTGATTAGGGTCCCGTGGCCGTGGAATAATGTGAGTCATCCAGTCAGGGGCCTCGGTGCTTCCGGCTTAGGCCGAGAGGGGGGCACCCCTTAGTTGCACGCGGTATAAATTTGATCTCATGCTATTCAAGGTGTCGGCCTCCCTGTCTTATATTTTTCCCGAATGTTGCTTTGGGTGATTCCAAGCATCGTGTGGTGAAATGGATGTGTATTGGTTATGTGTGTTTACTTTCAAAATACCATAAGCAGAATTAGTCGTTTGACTAACGAAATTCGCTGGCTGTGGGTAAAGAGTACAACCGCTGCAGAGTCAAACCTATTCGAAAAGCCGTGTTCACGGTTAAGGATGTTTTTGTTGACACGTCTTTGGAAAACCAAAAATCTTAAATGCCAGAAAACAACCTATGATTCATATGAATATTGTTGTTGCTTATTGGATTAACCTGTTTAATGGAATGATGTTTCGAGTATCACTTGGGATGGTTTTACCACATGCATATACTCGCATTTCCATTTTTAAATATAAGCCTTTTATGTGGTGTCGCCGAGGCGCCTCACTGTGGCACTGTATATGTTTAACCTTTCGAGACGCCGCTTTACACACCCGATTAGTACATTTTATTTTGCTGCTTATCCTTTTGAGGCGTTGCTTTAGACACCCAATTGGTACATTTTATTTCTTTGGTTTTCCTTTCAAGGTGTCGCTTTTGACACCCGATTGGTACATTTTCTTTTTCTTTTTTATCCTTTAGAGGCGTCGCTTCACACACCCGATTGGTATATTTTATTTCTGTGTTTATCCTTTCCAGGCTTCGCTTCAGACACCCGATTGACCTATTTTTATTTCTTGGAAATTTCGGGAGGATTACCGCCCAACTTTTCAACTTCATGCATTATTTCATTACCCTACTTAATTTTTATACTTGGTGAAATATTGTATTTAATCTAACCTGAATATGTGCATTATGTATGCATTTAGTATATCTTATGTCCAAACTGTCTTGCGAGTATTCAAAGTACTTACCTGGCTGATTGATTTGGCCAGATATTGACGAAGGCGATCTTATGGATGAAGAGTACACTAGCGAGTCCGATGCCTAGAGGAGTCCTAGTTAGTCATTTGCGATCCTGTAGTCCCGCGAATAAAATTGTCAAGCCTCATCTTGACGCTTGACCTACTGTATCATATGAGAGTCATGTCACCCACTCCATTGTGACATATTCACCATCACCGTATATTGCGACTCAGCAGTACTATCACCATTTCCATTGTCAGATATCCGCCTCTATAATATATATTGGCACACTTGTAATAAATTGTTGAACAACCTCAACTCAACCATGTATAATATTAAGTACTACTGATTTCTGTATCAAGGATTGTTTACCAGGTGAATTTTATTTTGTGCTGGAATGACATTAAGGGCTATTTCCCACAAACACTTTATTTCGAAACCGATCGTGACAAAAGACTTGACCGCACGGTCTATAATGTGCGTAATAGTGTAGAAAAGCCTAGCTATGGCGTGGCAAAAATGGCCTTGATGGCATAGACACCCGACGCCATCAATATCTCGCCACTGTTAAAAAATAGTGTTGGCTTTGGAAACGACGCGAGCAGTATTTGATATGTTTATGGTGTGCCATGCGGCCTACACGAGCACTAATATATGTGAGTAGTAGCATTGCATGTTAGTGTGACGCGAGCAATTTCTTTTTTAGATTTAAACCAAATATGTACAGCAGCGCGATCAAACCAAAATGATAGCATAATCCAAGTTTAGAATAGTAATTAAAAAGTACTATTCAAATACCAGAATCTATGTTCAACAGTGCCCATTTATTTGACATTATTCAAAAAAGTATCAAAAGTAGGCAAATAACATAAGTTCAACGAAACAAGAGGTGGCATCTGTAGGCCTACTAGCTAGCTAACTCGACATTATGGTGGGGGGAGTCAGGATCATAGTCTAGAGTAAGTGGACCATCATCATCGTTGCTAGCAGGACTGTAGTAGACCATGAACTCATCACGGTCGTAGTCAAGGTAGAATCGTGGCTCTCTCCCCAGCTTTCATCTTGTAAACAGTTGCTAGAGCTATTGATACATCTCCAACGTATCGATAATTTATGAAGTATTCATGCCATGTTTACATATGTTTACAATACTTTTATATGGTTTTGCTGCACTTTATATGATTTATTTAGAACTAACCTGGACTGACGCTGTTTTCAGCAGAACTACCGTGGTGTTGTTTTTTGTGTAGAAATAAAAGTTCTCAGAACTGGACGATACTTTTTGACGTTTTTTTGGAAGAAAACAGAAATACTGGAACAAAGAACCATCATAGGGGGACGCCTGGTGCCCACTAGACATCAGGCCACGCTAGCCCCCGTGGCGTCGGTTGATGTCTAGTGGACACCTCGTGGCCCATCTTGGTGTGATTCCAATGCCCAAAATTTTGATAAATATAGAAACCTCCAAAAAATACCGTAGATCAGAAGTTGCACCGCCACAGCTCTCTGTATCGATGAAAAACCAATCTCAGGAGAAAACATTAGCGAAAATAGGAGAGAAACAGAGAGAGGATCCAATCTCTGGGAGTCATGAAGGCCAAGGACCAGAGTGGAGAACCTCTCCCCATCTTATGAGATGCCATGGAGGAGGAGGCCTAAGGGGGGATACTTTATCCCCCTCTCTTCCGGTGGCGCCGGAGTGCCACCAGGGGAACAATTGTCGCGGTGATCATCTTCATCAAAACCACCGTCTTCATCGCCTTCCTCATGTATTTTCAGCGGTCCACTCTCCTGCACCCCTCTGTAATGCCCTACTTGAACATGGTGTTTCATTCCACATAGTATTAATCAATGACTGATTGCTACCCTATGATATTTGAGTAGATCGATGTTCTCCTTTGGGTTGATTGATGATCTTGATTGGTTTGAGTGTATGTTTTATTTTGGTGCAGTCCTAAGGTGCTTTTCGTGAGGCGCACAAGTGAAAGATCCACACTGGAGGGTGTTGCAATATGTTCATGAATCTCTTATAGTGGGTGGCGAGAGTGACAGAAACTTACACCCGAGTAAGAGAGTTGTGCGCGTACGGGAGTAAAGAAGACTTGATACTTAAGACTGGTTGGGTTTTACCTTAATGATTTCTAGTAGTTGCAGATGCTTGATAGAGGTCCAATCATAAGTTCATATGATCCAAGTATGAAAAGTATGTTAGCTCATGTCTCTTCCTCATATAAAATTGCAAGAATGATTACCGGTCTCGTCATTAATTGCCTAGGATGATTCCGCACACCATACCATCATTATTCCACACTCGCTATTTGTAATATATATTGTAATATATTCTAACTCTATATAATGCAACAACTATTTTCATATTTTAGTTCTTCAATATCATGCAAAGCTATCCTCTATATACTCACAACTTCTCGTTACTAGATAGAAGCAAACACTTGGTGTACGTAGAGTCATATCGGTGGCAGATAGGACTTGAGAGAATATTATTCTTACGTTTATCTCCTTGTGGGTTAGATACTCCATACTGACCACATCCATCTTTAGAAAGTGATACGATGATTCCTTGCACTTGGGAATTCTCAGCTGTTCAACCAGGGCAACCGAAATAGGTGCGGGTTCGCTCATTGGTGACAAGATAATTGAATCGTTGGATCGTCAACATTTTCATGAGAGTCCATTGGAATGTGATGGTTGCATCAAACGGAACTCAAAACTTCTCTAAGAAGTCACGCCTTGTCCCGCAAGGGATGGCCTGAGTAAAATTGGAAAAATAAACTAGTTAGACAATTTCAGCCACAACCGTATCATATGAAACTCAATCCGAACATGTTGAACTAAATCATATATATACCATTTTAGTGGTGAAGTCGTTTGGAAGTTCGATGAAGAACTTCTATCATTTTGGCATCTCAAAGCACCAGAATTCTTACAGGGGGCATCCATTTACTGTTGTCAATATCATTGATCAAAGTAAGCATAGATCATTAAATTAAATAACTAACACATCAAAATAGAACATATACTAGTAATTAAGCAATCCTACAAATGGTGCACGGTTCGAACATATAATAACAAGCATAAAGTTAAACGATCATTCATATACGAAATAGCTAGCTATAGTGCTACGTCCATCATCTAGCAAGCTACTGGTCAAAGGGGCCGTCCTCGTGGTCGTCCCTACGACGATGTTGTGGTGGCTGCACCTCCTCCTCCTCCTCCTCTTCCCCCCCTATCCCAAGGTTATCCCAATCTACGTGATCCTCATCTGCGCTCTACCTCGTGGAATACTGAAGGAACGTCATCTTGTTGGTCTTTAAGAGTTTCTCATCTCTCACAAGCTCCAACACTAATGGGTCGAATAACTGTTGCTTGATCTGGAGGTTTTCCTTCTCCTCAGCCCTAATGCATATCCTTATGTGCTCCGGCGCGAGGAACTGGGCGTACTCACGGCAATTAGGGAAGTTGAGAATCATTTTTTCCTTATGATACTCAACCGCCTTTGCATTGTAAGCGCGTGCCGCTAACTCTGGGGTGTCCCAGTGTCCAAGCTGGTGGACGACATTGTCCTTCATGGTGGTTGCATAGTACTTAGTCCTCTTCTGTCGCATACCACGAAACTTTGGAGCCATCTGACTTTACTTGCAACACCTATATATATACAATCTAGACAATGTAACTAGAAAATATTTGTACATATAAAATAAAAGTTCCTACACTAACTACACTACAATTATTACTAAAATCTGAAACTATAATTCCACCACAAATCTGCACTACACAACTATACTACAATCTGAAACTACAATTAACCTAAAAAACTGCACTACACAATTACACTAAAATGTGAAACTATAATAACACCATAAATCTGCACTAAATTTGACAGTACAATTACTCACCAACAATGGAGACGACGGGGCTGGCGGGTCCTTGACAGCGGCGATGGAGAAGACGGTGACGGAGACCACAACAAGGGGACGACGATGGAGAAGACGATGACAGAGATGGCGACAACAATCGAGGCGAGGGGCTGGCGAGACCTTGACGCGGCGACGGTGGAGGCGTGGAGACGACGACGACGATGGAGGTTGAGACAGAGATGTCGCGGTGTGGAGTCAGAGATGGTTGGTCGTTGCCGGCGGCGACAAAGTCGGGTGGTTGGGGATTAATTTGAGGGTGTTTGGATGAGGAATTAAACGGGTGTGTATATGGATGGTTGGATTTGATAGGCGGTGGTGTGCTTCACACACACACACATATATGTATATGACTCCACACCATATACACACACACACACAAATATACAAAATTGAAATAAAAGTGTAAAAGATAATACATATAGATGAAAACAACATAGTTTTCATTAATTAATCTGGTTTGCTTATATATATATAAGGATAATTAACAAAAAAACTATAATTTGTTACTAAATCTAGACTAAGTACATCATCAGTGTGATGACGGCCACGACAAGAAATGCTGCCATCGATCCAGCTGATTAAAATAGGACAAGCATGCAACCGGCTAAACGTGCATATCGAAGCATCTTGCATTTTTTTGATTTGGCGTTGCATCGCATCGTTCCTGAGTTGCATCTTATCTATGTGTCGTCTCACTGGTCCAATGGAGTAGTCGAGCAACTCGTTTACATACTTCTGGACGAGATCAACCCATATCCATGTGAAGCAATATTTCCCCTCTGTTTTGTGTGGATCACAATATATATACATATTGATGTGAGCTGCGCTAGAGGAATTGAATTGTACAAATTATCTGAAAATAGATCAAAATGTATTTTTTTCATATATGTACATTTCCACAGGTTGGCCTAGAGGTTGAACTCTCGTTTTGGATAACATTCTGTGTGCAAGATATGCTTATCAACACAGCGTCGACAACCGTGAAGCAGCACAGGGTCGGTATCTTCGACGCTGTGGCGTAGCTATCAGAATGAACGAAAGTCGCACTGCTGCGGCGGGATGATTCACTGAACATGGCCGGCTGCATTGGCCATGGGGAGCTCATGGCGTAGCCAACAGGGCCAGATAGGAGCTCGCCCAGGGCGACTGAGTCCCAAACTTTCGACACGCATTACCGATGTGGGTCCATAACTAAGAGGACCTATAACTAGTTAGGGAGAAGAATTGAAAGTGAATGTATTTTTAGAAACAAAGGGGCTACTTAACACTAGCTTATATAGGTCAAACTTAGTGTTGGCGTTCACGAATAACAAATGACATCACTACACAATATATCTATGGTGTCGCAGGACATCCGACGTCAGCAATATATTATGAGTGGTCAGCTTAACAGGGCCCACATTTTGGTGGTGTTTCACTTTAAATCCACGCCAGCACTAACTACACAAAGCTGACATACGAATTCGTCCAACGCCATCCCTATTTGAAAAAATTAATGCTGACGTCACGTTAAATTTTTGCACCACCAACGTAAGTTATGGCTAGCCATTTCTCCACTAGTGGCGGCAGGCTACCAAATTTCCTAGTGTCGCGATTATTAATGAGGAATATGTGCATTCTGATCATTTCTCTCTGATCCCTGATACATAATATTATGATGGGAATTTGTTATGCCGACGGGGGTGTAGGGTGAAACAAATGGAAGCTAGATAGCTCCAAGAAGAGACAATAGTTGAAATTATGCATATTGCATGGGAAAAGGCTAAATCGGTAGTTATTGTACCATATCTTGTGTCTCGCACTCATGCATGGACGATCGTGATATTTTGAGAGGACCAAAAAAGAATTAATAACTTGAAGAAGGAATTGGAGAAGTTGCGATGTGGCCTTCTATCTATTGAGTCTCAATGATGACAAAAGAAAATTATTGTCTTCATTAAAAATTTGTTGAACTAAGAAGTAATTGTTTGGATGCAAAAAGGAAGAGCCAATTGTCTTATGCATAGGACTGTGACACATTTTTTTATAATGCGACTAGAGTATGGAAGAAAAGGAACCAAGTTGAAAATAACTTGATGATACTCAAGTCTGGTGTCAAGGTATGGAGTTGAAGAACCATATTTCAGGTTATTTTTCCATCCTTTTTTCCCATGGAGTTCTTGAACCAAATTAGGATTTCTTATCTCTCATCCAGAGGAGGGTTTCAGACAAAATGAACAATGCACATCTAGCCCCTTATTTTGTCAAGGATTTCGTCAGACTCATTTTGATATTTGAGCTTTAAAGGCCCCAAACCTTGACGTACTTTATGCTATTTTTTATAAGAAGTTTTGGTCCATGCTAGGGGAATATCAAGTTGAAGAAGCCCTTCAAGAGGAATTTTGGTACCATCACTCCAGGATGGAACAATACTACTATTATTATGGTCCCAAAGGTCAATGCTCAAGAAAAGTTTACACAATTAATACCCATGAGTTGTGTAATATGGTATATAAGGCCATTTCAAAGATGGTGGTTGCATGCTTGAAAGTTCTATACCGAAGGTAATTAGCCTGACTACGGGTGGTTTTGTGTCTGGAGGACAATTACATATAATGTTTTAGTGACCTATGAATATTTTCACAAAAATAAGAATAAGAAGGATGGAAAATAAGGTTTGTGTGCTATCAAGCTTGACATGAATAAAGCTTATGATCGAGTTGAATGGATTTTTCTAAAAGAAGTTTTGCTGAAGGTTTGGTTCCATGGGTTAATTTGTTATGCGGTGTATATCTACTTTTGAATAACATGTTCAATTTAATTCAAAACAGAGTGAGAGTTTTAAAGCCATGAGAGGATTAAATCAAGGATATCTTTATTCCCATATCTATTTTTGTTGTGTACTGAGAGGTTGACTGCTCTTATAACTCATGCAGAGGAGAACATAAATCTTTTGGGAGTTAGGGTATGCAGAGAAGGCCCTTCTATTACCAACTTATACTTTTCTAATGATTCTTTGATTCTAATGAAGGGCAATTTACAAAATACCAAGTCTTTGAAATCTATTTGGATTCCTACTGTCTCTCCTCGGGGTTGTTGGCGAGTGTTGAAAAGTCTAGAATTTTATTTAGGTCAAATACAACTGGAGAAACTAGGGACCAAATTTGTATCATTCTGGATATCATGGGTATCATGAAGGAAGCTCTTAGTAAAAATATTTGGGTTTAGTCGATCGTATTATTTGAGGATCAATAGATGGAAAGAGACATTTATCTAGTGGAGGGAAGGAGGCTCTTCTCAAGTCTGTTTTACAAGTTATTCTCACTTATGCAATGTCCGTCTTTAATGTTTTTAATAGCATTTATAAAGGAATTACTGACGCAATGTCACAATTTTTATGGGGTGACATCATTTAAGAGGATGCACTAGATGGCTTGGTGGAAGATGTGTGTTCCAAAGAGTCATCCCTTGTTCTAACGTGGCAATGTTGACTAAACAAGCTTCTTCAGCTTGAAATAATCATCATATGCCCTAATACACTGGTAGATGCATTCGAACAAATATCACCGTATTCGGAATCGACGTTTGAAATAGGTATCGAATTGCACATTGGGGGCAAAGTAGTCATTGTATGTATTCATATCGCCATGTTCCTTTTGCCGATGCAAAAAATCGTTGTCCCTTTATTGTACCCTTAGAGTTGAGAAAATGCTCCCCCTCATTCCCCATTTTATCTTCAAGAACTTCTTCATCGCCATTTTATCCTCATCATTTGATGAAGACGAACACATGAAGGAATAGAAGCACTCTGTGTCTCAGTTCATTGTGTTTGCTTCAAGGTAAAATAATGAGAACGTAAGAAATGGCTATGTCATTTGATCGAACACTTGACAAGCATGGTGTCGACCATGAACGGTGTCGGTAGTGGTGGAGGGTACCTTGTCAATGACCGAATCTAGATACAAAGCTGTAGGCCAAGGAAGGTAGGCGCCCGGGTGTGGATGGAACGTCGGAGATCTGGCATGCCTGGGCGGCGTCCGCATTGTTACGACAACAATTTCTAGGAGCATGTTTACAATACACATAAGGAGGGATGAACTGAAAATATAATAAGTTGTTTATTTATTGATACAGAATTGTCACACACATTCAGTATATCATGAAGTCATTTCCGGTATAACTTATATTTTAACTTTTAGTTTAAAATGGTAAAACCATTTGAAACTTTTCTTTCCAACATTAGCATAATTTTTAATTACAATTCATGTTTTCCAAATTAAATAAATACAATTTAATTATTTTCAAAATAGGAAACAATTTAGATTTCTTACTTTAAGTATATGTGTTAATACTTTTTCTTTTACATTTTAACTTCATACAACTAAATCTAAGTTACATATTTATCATATTTATATGTCCATGATAAAAATTTATTATTTGTAACGTTTAATAACATTAGTTACATATAATCAATTCTGACAATAGAAATTGGGAATCATCAATTCTGACATTTAACATGTCTTTCATATAATTGCTGACAAATATTTATACTAAACATTTTTACTTTGCGTTATTTCATATTTACTAAATGTATACCATATATTTTTTGTTATACTATTTTCAATATTATTTAGGTATAACTATTAGAGGTAATATGTAATCATACTCTCAATAGTAATATACATATTTGTCATATGATTATAATACTTATTCATGTAAATACATTACTTGTGCTAACCTAAAACAATAATTACCACCAAATATGTTTTTTAGTATAGTGGGGTTTGTTTAAGAAAGTACTTTGTTATACTGGATTTCAACTTATTCTAAGCAAACCAAAAGTACCACATTACTTACAAATTAGTTTGTCCATTTTATTGTACTATTATAGTGTGTTTATGTATCTTCATCTAGTTTGTTTGTGTGTTCTTCTCCATAGTGATCTTATAGATCTACAAATATCAGTAGGTTGTTCTAGAGTGTCTAAACTTAACAAATAACTTCATAGAGTTTTACAAAGTGCAAGAATGCCAAGTTTAGGTGTAACCAAATAAGTATGTTTCAAATGTTTGAGTTGCCAACAAATAGTTTGTTTCTCAAATGCTCTCCACCACTATCTCACGATTTTAATGCTCGTCTTTGGTCAAATTCCCATTTTTGTTCTTCAGATTCACAATGAGGTAGGGTGGGGTACTTTTTTTTACTTTGAACCAGTATCATACCATTCATAACATGCATCCGTGACTAGAATTTAAAGTTTTGTATGTTGATGTTGTTCATTTGAAAAAATCATCATTTTGTAACAAAGGAATTAGTTCAAGTTTAAGAATTTGATATAACATATCTATATGAACACGTGAAATTGTTTGAAGACTTTTTTGAAACTGTCAAATGTTTTTTAAACTGGGCACAAAGAAATCAAGGATCCATCTAGAGGTTTTTTGTTAATTATTTCCAAAACCAAGATGCACATTCTTCCTTTTCCATGTGAACACTGTTCTCAAAGCCGTTACTGCCCGAGGAAGTTCTTAGTAGGATCAACGTACAAAGCTAATTTTACTCCACAAAGCAACCTTATAGTTCTCTTTCAACATTTGTTTTGCGGGTGTTCTGTCTTAATTGCAAACCTCAACAAAGTATGAAATGAGTCACACAACTGTAAAAACTAAAAGGTATCCTGGAGTGTGATGGTGCCATCCAGAGAGTTGAGCTTGCATAAAGACAATTAGTTCATTTTCCATGATGGACCCAACCAACCTACTTGCTTGACATGTAGCAGTACTTTTCTTTATTACTCGCTGCATAATATAAGATGTTTTTTGACAATAGATACATTATGGGACGGAGGGAGTAACTGCTAATGCCGCTTCATAATTTGAACGACCAAGTAATGTGCTACACCAGTTAGGCCCTTTTGTTTTGGAAGACTTTGTCAGGTGCAGTTTGCTACACAAGAGCTGTTCCAGTTGAAGCACTGACTGAAGTTCAGGGAAGAGAAAAAATGAATTCCTTCAGATTTGCACAACTGTATGCAAGTGCATATATCGATTCGCCAGTGATGAATGTCCCACACTCCCACCAATGTTCAGGTGCTCCAAAAGAACGAGCCCTTGAAACCTGCAGGGAACTAGGTTTGACAAATTCATATTGGTAAAATTATTATAGTACAACAAAGTACGGTTGCCTCCGTAGTTCAGATTAACTCTTCCATTTCCTTTTTGACATTTTGGACATAAATAAACAAGTTTGATGAACATGTCAAAATTAAAAACGATTGTACGATTTTTCACGCCTGTATAATGAATTGTTCGGACAGGCATATATTCTCTGACCCCTTGACCTGTACAACGAATTATTTGGTACGCTCAGCAAATCTTGTAGTAGGGTGGCTCGGGTGCCTATCCCAGTTTGCTCCTTTGGAGTCAACTCACTCACTGGATGCCCAGCCCACGCTAGCGCTTTCTTCATCCATGGCCGTGAGAGCAGATCAAACCACCAAACTCTCTGTCCTATTGACAGTTCAGAACAGGGGCAGCTATCGCTTTGGTTGGGTTCGGGTCCTTGTCTAACAGGTTGGGCCTTCTTCATCCATGGTGTGAGAGCAAATCAACCCACTAGAAGCTCTGTTCCTGCAGCTATTGACAGTTAGAACTTAGAACTGAGGCAGCCACTGATTGAGTTGGGTTCGTGTCCTTGTCTCACATATTGGTGCATGGTTGCTGAGACGTTTCCATCTTGGAAGGTTATCTTGCTGGAACACATTACACACGGTCCAAGTGAGAAACTCTAGCATCAGTAACTCAAGAAATGCTAATGAGTGAATAAACAAACAGCAAAAGGACACAAAAGAAAACACTGAGATCCTTCTTCCCAGTCCACTAGCATGAACTTGTCGGCCAAGGAACACATCTACACAATCTGAATCAGGAACAACATAAAACACTTGATTCTCATGTTTACTTTTCACTGGTAATTTTTATGGAGCGATGGATCAGGGTGTATAACAGGGGTATCTTCTTTTCTTTCAAGCAACCAGCACGTCGGCACTGAGAATCTGCGGGATGGACCTGATACGCAGGGCGGGGCTGATGGTCTGCAGGCTAGTGAAGCTCTCCGGCGACACCTGCAACCTGCAAACGTTGATGCACTCCAGTTCCGGGAACTTATTAATGGTCACCAGTGCCACTAGCCCAGCCTCAGTCACGTGGCGGCAGCTCCACAATATGATGCTCTGCAAAACATAGTCCATGGAATCAAGATGTGAAATCGGACTGGAAACGAACAGGAGTGAGTGCTATCACATTTCTTTTAACAATAACACGAAGCAGAAGCAGAATGGGGAATGTTTAAGATGAATAGGAATAGAAAGAAAATATGGTCGGAGCGCAAACCATGTATTCAAAAGTTGTACTCCCTCCATTTCCTAAATATTCCACACTGAACTGTTTTTAAATATAAGTCTTTTTATTAAAAATTCCAGTAGGAACAGCTCCTAGTAAAATATTTAAAAAAACTTATATTTAGGAACGAGGAAGCATTTAAGAAAGAAAATAAATAAACATCAGGTATTTCAAAAATGTTCAATGTGTAATAACAAAAAAGTTTCACGTGTATAATGAAATTGTTATATTGTCTACTGAGAAAAATAGTCTTTTTTTGAAAAGAAAGAAAACCAACGAAAAAACCCAAAGAAAGATGAAGAAAACCGAGAAAGAAATAAAGAACACCGAACAAAGAATCATGAAAAAAGAAAACAAATAATACCTATACCAAAAGAGTGCAAAAAGTGAAAATCGACAAAGAAACAAATACAAAACAAACAAATTGATGGAAATAAAAAAACATAAAAAGAAACCCCCAATAAATAAAATGAAATCCAAAGAAAACGAATGCAAATGAATGAGAATAGTGAAAACCAAGAAAAAACAACGAAAGTTGATGAAAAACGAGAAAGAAACAAACAAAACCGAAGAAAACAAAGAAAAAAGGAAAGGAAAGAAAAGGAAAAGCCAGTAAAATGGTGAAAGAAACGAAAAAGGCCGCTGAAAAACATAGAAAAACAGATATCCCTAAAAATGATGAAGAAACAAAGAAAATCATAAAAAAATGAAAGAAAATTACAGACCTCCCCTTCCCATAAAGGTGGACCAGTCAGGACCAAACGCGGCAATACTGACAATTAAAAAACAGCAACAATCGCGACTGAATGCAGTAGCCGAGTGATGACCCACAAGTGTAGTGGATCTATCGTAGTCCTTTCGATAAGTAAGAGTGTCGAACCCAACGAGAAGTAGAAGGAACTAACAAGTGGTTTCTAGCAAGGTATTCTCTGCACGCACTGAAATTATCGGTAACAGATAGTTGTGTGTTAAGATAATTCGTAGCGAGTAGCAAGTAACAATAGTAACAAAGGTGCAGCAAGATGGCCCAATCCCTTTTGTAGCAAGGGACAAGCCTGGACGAACTCTTATATGAGGTGAAGCGCTCCCGAGGACACATAGGAATTTCTGTCAAGCTAGTTTTCATCATGCTCATATGATTCGCGTTCACTACTTTAATATTTTGATATGTGGGTGGACCGGTGCTTGGGTGCTGCTCTTACTTGGACAAACATCCCACTTATGATTAACCCCTCTCGCAAGTGATAACCCACAAGTATAGGGGATCACAACAGTTTTCGAGGGTAGAGTATTCAACCCAAATTTGTTGATTCGACACAAGGGCAAGCCAAAGAATATTCTCGAGTATTAGCAGTTGAGTTGTCAATTCAACCAAACCTGAAAGACTTAGTATCTGCAGCAAAGTATCAGTAGCAAAGTGGTGTGACAGCAACAGTAGCAACGGTAATAGTAGCAGCAGTGACAGCAGTAGCGGTAACAGTAGCAGCAGTGACAACAGTAGCGACAGAGTAACAGTAGCAGCAGCGACAGCAATAGCGACAAAGTAACGTAGCAAGGACCAGTAGGAAAAACTCGTTGGCATTGGATCGGTGATGGATAATTATGCCGGATGATATTCATCATGCAACAGTTATAACACGGAGAGATATGTAACTAGCTCCAGCTCGTCAATGTAATGTAGGCATGCATTCCGTATATAGTCATACGTGCTTAGGGAAAAGAACTTGCATGCCATATATTGTCCATCCCTCCCGTGGCAGCGGGGTCCTAATGGAAACTACGGGATATTAAGGTTCTCCTTTTAATAGAGAACCAGAACAAAGCATTAGCAGTTAGTGAATACATGAACTCCTCATACTATGGTCATCTCCGGGAGTGGTTCCGGCTATTGTCACTCCGGGGTTGCCGGGTCATAACACATAGTAGGTGACTACAACTTGCAAGATAGGATCAAGAACACACATATATTGACGAGAACATAATAGGTTCAGATCTGAAATCATGTCACTCGGGCCCTAGTGACAAGCATTAAGCATGGCAAAGTAGTAGCAACATCGATCTCAGAACATAGTGGATACTAGGGATCAATCTCATCAAAACTAACTCGATTACATGATAGATCTCATCCAACCATCATCGTCCAGCAAGCCTACGACGAGATTACTCACGAACGGTGAAGAGCATCATGGAATTGGTGATGAAGGAAGGTTGGTGATGACGATGGCGACGATCTCCCCTCTCTGGAGCCCAGAATGAACTCCAGATCTGCCCTCGAGAGGAAGAACAGGTGGTGGCGGTGCCTCCGTATCGTAAAACACGATGAACTCTTCTCCTTTATTTTTTTCTGGACGAAAGGGACTAAATAGAGCTGGAGTTGGAGGCGGCAGAGCTCCGAGGGCCCCACAAGCCTGCTAGGCGCGGCCAGGGGGGCCCGCGCCTGGTGGGCTTGTGGGCTCCTCGCTCCACCCCTCCGGTTGATTCTTGCGCCAATATTTTTATATATTCCACAAAAAATCCTCGTAAATTTCCAGGTCATTCCGAGAATTTTTATTTCTGCGCAAAAACAACACCATGGCAATTCTGCTGAAAACAACGTTAGTCCGGGTTAGTTCCATTCAAATCATGCAAATTAGAGTCCAAAACAAGGGCAAAAGAGTTTGGAAAAGTAGATACGACGGAGACGTATCAACTCCCCCAAGCTTAAAGCCTTGCTTGTCCTCAAGCAATTCAGTTGACAAACTGAAAGAGACAAAAGAAAAACTTTTACGAACTCTGTTTGATCTTATTGTTGCAATTATGTCTAACTCATATTCATATTTTCAGCAAGATCACGAGCTAACCACATAAGCAATGACATTTAGGTCTTATGGCAAACTCATATCAATGGCATAATCAACTAGCGAGCAATAATAATGAGTTTCAAATGTCAACACTTCAATCAAAACAATCATGAAGCAATACGAACAAATGGTATCTCGCTAGCTCTTTCTGAGACCGCAAAACATAAATGCAGAGCACCTTCAAAGACCAAGGGCTCACTGAACATTGTAATTCAGGGCAAAGAAGATCCAGTCACAGTCATACTCAATATCAATTAAAATCAAAGCATAGAAATGACAGAGGTGCTCTCTAATTGGTGCTTTTATAAGAAGAGGATGACTCAACAGAAACATAAATAGATAGGCCCTTCGCAGAGGGAAGCATTGGTTTGCAGAGGTGCCAGAGCTCAAGCTTTGAAGACGGAGATAAATAATTTTGGGTGGCATGCTTTCATTGTCAACGCAATGACCAAGAGCTTTCACCATCTTCCATGCTACACATACTATAGGCGGTTCCCAAACAGAAAAGTAAAGTTTTGACTCCCCCACCACCGATCAATCACACTCCATGACTAGCCGAATACTCGGGTGCCGTCCATACCAAAAACAATCCAAGGGGAGTTTTGTTTGCAATTATCTTTTCGATTTGAGCATGGAACTGGGCATTCCAATTACCGGCCCCTTTCTCATGAGTGATAGTGAATAAACACATATCGAGGATAACATGCCTAGCATGGAAGATACTGATCGCCCCTTGTCACCACATGAGCGGTTCGGTCATGCAAAACAGATTATTTCTTGAAGGTTTGGAGAGTGGCACATGCAAATTTACTTGGAACGGCAGGTAGATACCGCATATAGGTAGGTATGGTGGACTCATATGGAACAACTTTGGGTTTATGGAAGTGGATGCACAAGCAGTATTCCCGCTTAGTACAAGTGAAGGCTAGCAAAAGACTCGGAAGTGACCAACTAGAGAACGACAACAGTCATCATAATACATTGAAATTAACCAACATTGAGTGCAAGCATGAGTAGGATATAAATCACCATGAACATGAATATCATAGAGGCTATGTTGATTTTGTTTCAACTACATGCGTAAACATGCGCCAAGTCAAGCCACTTGAATCATTCAAAGGAGGATACCATCCTATCATACTACATCATAATCATCTCAAAATTCATGTTGGCATCCAAGAAAAACCATTATAATCTCCTAGCTAATTAAGCATGGCATCAGAAACTATGATCTCTAAGTTGTCATTGCAACCATGTTTCTCTCACAACAAAGCTGAATTAGGAATGATGAGCTAGTCATATTTACAAAAACAAAATAGATCGAGTTCATACCAGCTTTTCCAGGCTCAGTCACTTCATCATATATCATCATTATTGCCTTTCACTTGCATGATCGAATGATGTGAACAATAATAAGAGTGCTCGTGCATTGGACTAAGCTGGAATCTGCAAGCAAACACAAAGGAGAAGACAAAGTAATATGGCTCTTTGACAGATAAACAGATATGCATGCGAGAGCCACTAAACATTGTAACCATGGTCTTCTACCTTGACCCGAAGAAAAAGAAAACTATTTACACGGGAAAGCTCCCAACAAGCAAAAGAAGAACGAGAAATCTTTTTGGGTTTTCTCAAACTGGACAAACACACGAGAAGAAAGCAAGAAAAATAAAATAAACTAGCATGGATGATACAGTGGCAAAGTGTGAACACCGACTATCAAAGTGAAAGCATAAGCAAGAATATAAAGTCGGTGAAAAACACGTACTCCCCCAAGCTTAGGCTTTTGGCCTAAGTTGGTATACTCCCATGGATGGTCGAGGCGATACCCAAAATCATAATGGGAGTTGTACGGGAACGCGTCAGCCACTGCCTGAATAGCTGCCTCACGGAGGCGAGCAGCCTTTGCCTCCCTGCTACGGCAACAAACAACAGCGCCAGAAATTGGCACGTTGACGGAGACTGGGCTTGCGTTGTTTTTTCCCTTGAAGAGGAAAGGGTGATGCAACACATGAGCAGTAAGTATTTCCCTCAGTTTGAGAACCAAGGTATCAATCGAGTAGGAGAATCTCGTCAAGTCCAGAGTACCTGCGCAAACACAAAAGAGCTTGCACCCAACGCTTTAAAGGGGTTGTCAATCCCTTCAAGATTGATTGCAAAGTGAGATCTGAAGGCGGAAAGTGCAACGAAGTAAAAGTGTAAGGATGAAAATATGGTGTGGAGTAGACCAGGGGGGCATAGTGTTCACTAGAGGCTTCTCTCAAAATAGCAAATATCACGGTGGGTGAACAAATTACTGTTGAGCAATTGATAGAACCGTGCAAAGTCATGACGATATCTAAGGCAATGCTCATACATATAGGCATCACGTCCGAGACAAGTAGACCGATACTTTCTGCATCTACTACTATTACTCCACACATCGACCGCTATCCAGCATGCATCTAGTGTATTGAGTTCATGACGAACAAAATAACGCCTTAAGCAAGACGACATGATGTAGAGGGATAAACTCAAACCAATGATGAAAACCTCATCTTTTTACCCTTGATGGCAACAACATGATGCGTGCCTCGCTACCCCTTCTGTCACTAGGTGAGGTCACCACATGATATGAACCGAAAACCAAGCACTTCTCCCATTGCAAGAATCATAGATCAAGTTGGCCAAACAAAACCCACAACTCGAAGAGAATTACAAGGATATGAAATCATACATAAAAGAGATCAGAAGAAACTCAAATAAGATTCATAGATAATCTGATTATAAATCCACCATTCATCGGATCTCGACAAACAAACCGCAAAAGAAGATTACATCGGATAGATCTCCACGAAGATCATGGAGAATTTTGTATTGAAGATCCAAGAGAGAGAAGAAGCCATCTAGCTACTAGCTATGGACCCGTAGGTCTATGGTGAACTACTCATGCATCATCGAAGAGGTCATGGTGTTGATGAAGAAGCCCTCTGTATCCGAATCCCCCCTCCGGCAGGGCACCAGAACGTGCCCCAGATGGGATCTTGCGGAGACAGAAGCTTGCGGCGGCAGAAAAGTACTTTCGATGATCTCCTGATTTTTTCTGGGATTTTAGGGAATATATAGGCGCAAAACCTAGGGCTGAGGTGGCCCAGGGAACCCACAAGCCAGGGAGGCGCGGGCCCCTGGCGGCGCCATGAGGGCTTGTGGGGTCCCTGCAGGCCCCCTGCCCTAATTCTCCGGCTTCCCGATCTTTTTCTGTTTCAGAAAAAATCTTTTTGGCAGTTTCATTCCATTTGGACTCCGTTCAAAATCCTCCTCTGAAAGGGGTCAAAAACATGAAAAAAACAGGAACTGGCACTTGGCACTGAGTTAATAAGTTAGTCCCAAAAAATATATAAAAGGCATACAAAACATCCAAAGTTTGACAAGATAATAGCATGAAACCATCAAAAATTATAGATACGTTGGAGACGTATCAAGCATCCCCAAGCTTAACTCCTGCTCATCCTCGAGTAGGGAAGTGATTAAGACTGAATTTTTGATGTGGAATGCTACCTAACATAGTTCTCCTTTGCAACTTCTTTCGTGTGACATGAATGTTCAGATCCGTAAGATTCAAAGCAATAGTTTGCTATTGACATGAAAACAATAATACTTCAAGCAAACTAGCAAGGTAATCATGAACTTTCAAAATAACAAGGCCAAGGAAAGTTATCTCTACAAAATCATATAGTCTGGCTATGCTCCATCATCCTCACACAACTAATGTAAATCATGCACAACCCTGGTATTGGCCAAGTAATTGTTTTCGCACTCTTACTTTCTCAAACCTTTTATAACTATCACGCAATACATGAGCGTGAGCCATGGATATAGCACTATAGGTGGAATAGAGTGTGGTGGTGGTTGTGAGACAAAAAGGAGGAGATGGTCACATTGACTGGGCGTATCAAAGGGCTATGGAGATGCCCATTAATAGATATCAATGTGAATGAGTAGGGATTTCCATACAAGGGATGCACTAGAGCTATAAGTATGTGAAAGCTCAAAAGGAGAACTAGTGGGTGTGCATCCAACTTGCTTGCTCACGAAGACCTAGGGCAATTTTTGAGGAAGCCTATCATTGGAATATACAAGGCAAGTTATATAATGAAGATTCCCACTAGCATATAGTAGTGACAAAGCAAGAAGCTCTCAATCATGAAGAACATGGTGCTATTGTGAAGCACAAGTGTGGAAAAAGATAGTAGCATTGTCCCTGCTCTCTTTTTCTCTCTTTTTTTGTTTGTTTGGGCTATTGGCCTCCTTTTTTTATTTGGGCTCTTTGGCTTCTTTTTTTATTTCCTCACATGGGAAAATGCTCTAATGATGATCATCACACTTTTATTTACTCACAGCTCAAAGCTTAGAGTGATGATGAATCTATAGGAAATGCCTCCGGCAGTGTACCGGGATGTGCAACGATCTAGCTTGGCGTATGACGTTGAAACATCTCGCTAGCTATCTTACGATCATGCAATGGCAATATGAGAGTGACCGCACAAGTCATGAGACGGAACGGTGGGAGTTGCATGGCAATATATCTCGGAATGGCTATGCAAATGCCATAGTAGGTAGGTATGGTGGATGTTTTGAGGAAGGCATATGGTGGGTTTGTGCACCGACGAGAATTGCGCGGCACTAGATAGGCTAGCAATGGTGGAAGGTGAAAGTGCATCTATACCATGGACTCACATTAGTCATGAAGAACTCACATACTTGTTGCGAAAGTTTTTATTAGTAATCGAAACAAAGTGCTAAATGCATACTCTTAGGGGAAGGGTTGGTAGGTGTTAACCATCGCGCAATCCCGACCTCAACACAAAGGATGACAATCAATATATCAATTATGCTCCGACTTCCTAACATAGTGGTTCACCATACGTGCATGCTACGGGAATCACTAACTTCAACACAAGTATTTCTAGATTCACAACACCCTACTAACATAACTCTTAATATTACCGAATCCACGTCTCAAAACTAATTAAGAGGAATCAAGACTCCTCTTTCTACTCAACGCACATGAAGATGGAGGTTTTTGTATCCTCTTTGGGTACCTATCACCTTTGGGACTACTTTCATAGCATAAGCCAACTACCAAGTGACGCACCGCCGTGCTCTAAAAGATATAAGTGAAGCACATAGAGCAAAATTATCTAGCTCAAAAGAGAAAAGTGAAGCACTATGAGCATTCTAGCAAAATCACGATGAGTGCATGTCTCTCTCTCTCTCTCTCTCAAAAAGGTGTGCAGCAAGGATGATTGTGACACAACAAAAAGGAAAGACTCCTACGATACAAGACGCTCCAAGCAAAACACATATCATGTGGTGAATAAAAATATAGCTCCAAGTAATGTTACCGATGGATTGAAGACGAAAGAGGGGATGCCTTCTCGGGGCATCCCCAAGCTTAGGATTTTTGGTGTCCTTGAATTTGGCTTGGGATGCCTTGGGTATCCCCAAGCTTGAGCTCTTTCCACTCCTTATCTCTTTGTCCATGAGAACATCACCCAAAACTTGAAAACTTCACAACACAAAACTTAAACAGAAACTCGTGATATCATTAGCACAAGAAAACAAACTACCACCTATTTTGGTACTGTAGCAAACTTGAATTCTATCTATATTGGTATTGGGCTACTGTATTCTCACTTTTCCATGGCTAGTACCCCCTATACTAACCATAGTTTCATCAAAACAAGCAACCAACTCAACAAAAACAGAATCTGTCAAAAACAGACCAGTCTGTAGCAATCTGTATACTTCGTATACTTCTGGTACCTCACAAATTCTGAAACATTACGACTGCCTGGGCAAAAGGCATATCAACCAGCAGAAAAAAGAATCAACTCAAAAGATCTTTCTGAATAAAAATGAAAAATCATCTCGTGAGCGAAAAGTTTCTGTGTTTTTCCAGCAGGATCAAACAACCATTACCAAGACTAGTCATAAAGGTTTTGCTTGGCTCAAACACAAAAGGAAACACAAAAAACACAATCACAACAGAATTATGGTGGTGTGGACGCAACAAAACAGAAAGAAAAAAGATAAATTCATTGGGTTGCCTCCCAACAAGCGCTATTGATTAACGCCCTTAGCTAGGCATAAAAGCGATAGAATCACGTATCGTCATCTTTGGTGCTCAAACCATAAGTAGCGTGATCACTTATCATCTTAAGGTTTTCATCTTTCTTGCTAGATTATTCACCACTATTTTTTGGAACAAAAATAGACTTGGTGACTTTATTGTGGGCAAAGTTTGGAGTATTCTGCACAGCGGCAAAAGCGGAACCCAAGTTGGTTATAACATCCTCTAGTTTGCCAATCCTAGCGGAATCATGACCTAATTTTTCGTTAACTCTGGGTTCCTTCTCCTTGAAATTTTTCAAAACCATTCCCACCTTGGATCCGTACTGAGTGATTTGATTGTGGATCTTTTTATCCAAATTCTCAATGAGTTCTATCGTAGCAACTTTATTTTCAATGACGTCCAGCCTACGCATCACATGTTCCAGAGTTAAGGTAGTTCCATTAACCATGAGTGGGGGTGAGCCTACCAAATTTATTACAGCACCGTAAGAATCAATGGTATGGCTACCCATGAAATTTCCACCTACGATCGTGTCAATAATATACCTATTCCAAGGAGAAACACCCACATAAACACTGCGAAGCAGGACCGTAGTGGATTGCTTATGAGTAGATATACTCTGAGCATTGCAAATCCTATACCAAGCGTCCTTTAAGTTTTCTTCCTCAATTTGTTTGAAATTGAGAACTTCGCACTCGGGAGTATCGTTCGAAGTGGTGGATCTAGCCATGAGGACAGGTAGACTATCCCACACAGACGAACAGAAAGCACGCGAGAGAAAAGGGCAAACGAAAAGGCGAACGAAAAAGGCAAACGAAAAAGGCAAATTGTGAAGTGGGGGAGAGGAAAACGAGAGGCAACTGGCAAACAAGTAAATGCAAGAGATGAGTTAGCGACACTTACTTGGATAAAGTTCTTGACTTGATCCTCCCCAGCAACGGCGCCAGAAATTCTTTTGCTACGGCAACAGACAACAGTGCCATAAATTGGCACGTTGACGAGGACTGGGCTTGCGTTGGTTTTTCCCTTGAAGAGGAAAGGGTGATGCAGCACAGGAGCAGTAAGTATTTCCCTCAGTTTGAGAACCAAGGTATCAATCCACTAGGAGAATCTCGTCAAGTCGAAAGTACCTGCGCAAACACAAAAGAGCTTGCACCCAACGCTTTAAAGGGGTTGTCAATCCCTTCAAGATTGATTGCAAAGTCTGATCTGAAGGCGGAAAGTGCACTGAAGTAAAAGTGTAAGGCTGAAAATATGGTGTGGAGTAGACCCGGGGGCCATAGTGTTCACTAGAGGCTTCTCTCAAAATAGCAAATATCACGGTGGGTGAACAAATTACTGTCGAGCAATTGATAGAACCGCGCAAAGTCATGACGATATCTAAGGCAATGATCATACATATAGGCATCACGTCCGAGATAAGTAGACCGATACTTTCTGCATCTAATACTATTACTCCACACATCAACCGCTATCCAACATGCATCAAGTGTATTGAGTTCATGACGAACAGAGTAACGCCTTAAGCAAGATGACATGATGTAGAGGGATAAACTCAAACCAATGATGAAAATCCCATCTTTTTACCCTTGATGGCAACAACATGATGCGTGCCTAGCTACCCCTTCTATCACTGGGTGAGGTCACCGCACGGTATGAACCCAAAACCAAGCACTTCTCCCATTGCAAGAATCATAGATCAAGTTGGCCAAACAAAACCCACAACTCGAAGAGAATTACAAGGATATGAAATCATCACTACTAGAAAATAGTTTTTTGCCATCTGCTACTTCTTTGTCGTCTGCTGGCTGATGGCAAAGACCCTCTTTGCCATCAGCTACCAGAAACCAAACGACAAAGAGAAGGCTGATGGCAAAGAGGGTCTTTGCCATCTGCTGCTTCTTTGCCGTCTGCTAGCTCACGGCAAACACCACTCAGGCTGACGGCAAAGGTCTGGGCTCACGACAAACTTAACTTAGATAGACGGCAAAGCGCTCGGCTGGCCCACCCCGCACCCCCTCTCTCCCCCTAACGACCTCTCTCTTTGCAGTACGCTTTTCTCCTCTGTGCCGTCGGGAGGCGGACGGCAAAGAGGGTGCGCCCCTAATGGCCGTTAGCCCCACCCCCCCTCCCCCCACGCGCCTCTCTCTCACCCCTAACGGCCACCCCGACACCCCTCTCTCACCCCCGACACCACCACCGCCGCCGCACCCTCCTCCAGCCTCCCTGCGCAGCCGCCCCTCCTCCTCCGGCCTCCCTGCGCCCCCTCCTCCTCCGGCCTCCATGCACCCCCTCCTCCTCCGGCCTACGGCCTCCCTGCACCGCCGTCGTCGGAGCTCGCCCCTTCTCCACCACCACCCCCTCCGCCACCACCGTCGTCTCCTCCACCGCCGCACCCTCCTCCTCCCCGTCCGCCCCCCTCCGGTGAGTCATTTTTTTTTCTTTTTTTGCTAATTTACAGATTTAATTTTGTTTTGTTAATTAGTGGTAGCTAGATTATTGTTAGTAGTTTTAGTGGTAGATTTAGTTAGGTTAGTAGTTTTAGTTAGGTTAGTTAGGTGGAGGAGGAGAAGAGGAGGAGGAGGATGACGAGAAGAGGAGAAGAAGAAGAGGAGTAGGAGGAGGAGGAGGAGGAGGAGAAGAAAAAGAAGAAGAAGAAGAAGAAGAAGAAGAAGAAGAAGAAGAAGAGAAGAAAAAAATAAGAAGGATAAGAAGAAGAAGAAGAAGAAGAAGAAGAAGAAGAAGAAGAAGAAGAAGAAGAAGAAGAAGAAGAAGAAGAAGAAGAAGAAGAAGAAGAAGAAGAAGAAGAAGAAGAGAAGAAAAAATAAGAAGGAGAAGAAGTAAAGAAGAAGAGAAGAAGAGAATAAGAAAAAAATAAGAAGGAGAAGAAGGGAAAGAAGAAGAAGAAGTTGATTTTTTATTGTTTGGTATTTAGTGGTAGCTAGATTATTTTTTAGTTACTTAGTGTTAGATTCTGTTTTTTTGCTGTTTAGTGCTATCTAGGTTTAGCGATAGGTTTAGTTAGCTTGGTTAGTTAGGTTAGTTAGTTAGTTAGATTAATAGAAAGAATAGGAAGAAGAAGAAGAGGAGGAGGAGAAGAAGAGGAGAAGAGGAGGAGGAGAAGAAGAAGAAGAAGAAGAAGAGGAGGAGGAGGACGAGGAGAAGACAAAAATAAGAAGGAGAAGAAGAAAAGAAGAAGAAGAAGAGAAGAGAAGAAGAATACCTTCTTCTCCTCCTTCTTCTCCTCCTCCTCCTTCTCCTTCTTCTTGATTTCTTCTTCTTCTTCTCCTCCTCCTCTTTCTTGTCCTCTATCTTATTCTCCTGACCTTATTTTCCCCAACAATGAGATAATTAGCCCATTTAGCTACAAAATGGCATAAAAACCTTGGTTAGCTCATGAATATTATATTCCCAACTTGTTTTCCTCTAAAATGACATAATTAGAATATTTGTGTTGATCGGGTGCATTTACTTGTGATGGTTGTCTCGTTGCTGTGAGGTCTGCTGTGTGAAGACCTGCCCGTGTGTTGTACGAGCTCCGCCCGTGCATTCGTGGGCCAATACAAATTTCATCTCCTCCCTGCCCCTTCATTTACTGTGGCTCGGTTTCTGGATGAAACTTTCTAGATTTAGGTAATTAAATTAATTTATCAGTAAGCGTGACCAGTATGCGTCTCCCGTTCGAAAGGGCGACATCTATAAATATGCATGTATTTGCATATTTATAACCGCCATCCTTTCGAATTGTCCAACATTATCCATGGACAACCCGAGTATGTGTAGATTGGGTTCGTTTTCCCGTATGCTGTGCTCTGGATCCGATGCGGAATTTCGTCAATGCCTCCCTGTTGTTCTCCGGATGCACATCCTCTCTGTTTACAGCGGGGAGGTGCTGCCGAAATTTTGCGTTGGATCCGGAGCACAGCATGGGAAAACGAACCCAATCTACACATACTCGGGTGGGATTAGGACATATCTTTACATATTAGCGTGTAGATTGCGTGGACGTCATAAAAATGGCGAACCTGATTAACCGATGAATATAAATGCTAAATTATATATAAATATATTTCTTCTGTCTTTAGTAGCTACGCAAGATGAGTGATCGTGCGTGGATGTATACCGATCACCCTAGTCAGAAAGAGATGACGAAAGAATGGTTTGTACAAACAAAGGAATTTGTGAAAGCCGCATTCGCAAATGGCCAGGAAAGAAACTATTGCCCCTGTCCTGGATGCGACAACTATAAAAAGACGACAGAGGCTGTAATGATTAAACACCTATAGAGGAGGGGTTCTAATCCTAATTATACGGTGTGGACATTTCATGGTGAGTCTATACAACGCACAAGACCTGAGGTGGTCCGTCATCGCACGGACAAGCATGGTACCGGGATCGAAGACATGGTGCAAGACTTTGATGATGCTCGGGATTCGGAAGATGAGATGGAGGAATCTGCAAAGGCCTTTTATGAAATGTTGGAGTCTTCAAAACGTCCTCTCCATGAGCACACTGAGCTCTGTCAGCTGGATGCAATTGCACAAGTAATGACTCTGAAGGCTCAGTTCAACTTGGGAAGAGAATGCTACGACGCGATGATGACACTATTTGGACGCTTCCTACCCAAAGGCCAGGTCATGCCTGCAAACCTGTACCAGTCGGACAAAATACTTCGTGTACTTAAGATGCCCTATGAGAAGATAGATGCATGTGAGAAAGGATGTGTCTTATTTAGGAAGGAGTATGCACACTTGGACTATTGTCCCAATTGCGAGTCTTGCGGGTATCTTGTGGTAGACAACGGTATGGGTGAGAAGAGGCAGACCAAAATCACAGTTAGTGTTCTTCGGTATATGCCAATCGTACCAAGACTTCAACGTCTTTTCATGGTCGAAGAGACAGCCAGACAGATGACATGGCACAAATTGGGCAAAAGAACCGAACTAGATGCGGATGGGAATAAGATGATGGTACACACATCGGATGGGGAAGCGTGGAAACATTTCGATGGATTGCATCAGGATAAAGCGGCAGGTCCAAGGAATCCTTGAGTCTGCGCCGCCACGGATGGTTTTAATCCCTTCGGCATGACGGCAACCCAATACAATTGTTGGCCTGTATTTGTCATTCCACTCAATCTCCCCCCCCCCGGGCAGATTATGCAAAGAAAGAACATATTTCTGACGTTGATAATTCCAGGGCCCAATTATCCAGGGAAGAATATGAATGTGTACTTGCAACCGCTTAAGGATGAATTGGAAGAAGCTTGGGATAATGGGGTCAAGACATACGATGCCGCTAGAAAAGAAAACTTCAAAATGCATGTGTGGTACATGTACTCTATGCATGACTTGCCAGCATATGCGTTATTCTCTGGATGGTGTGTGCATGGAAGGTTCCCGTGCCCTCAATGCAAGGCAGCTCTTCAGTTTCATTGGTTGCAGGAGGGTCGGAAGTGTTCTTGCTTTGACTTGCATAGACAGTTCCTGGATCCTGACCATCAGTTCAGAAAAGACAAGAAGGACTTTACCAAAGGTAACGTTGTCAAAAACTTGGCACCACCTGCGTTCACAGGCCAACAGATCCTGGATCTGTTAATCGCCCTCGAGCCAGATCCAGAGCGTCCAGGGTATTTCAAGGGGTATAATTCAAAACACGCCTGGACTCACAAGCCATGCTTCTGGGATCTTCCTTACTTCAAAGACCTCCTTCTTCCACACAATATCAACATGATGCACACTAAAAATAATATCGGAGAGGCTATTTTTGGTACATTGTTCGACATAGATGGGAAGACAAAGGATAATACTAAGGCTAGAGTCGATCAAGAGACACTATGTCATAGACCATTACAAAACATGCGAGAAGGCAAAGGAAAGCAGAAGTGGTCGAAGCCAAAGGCCTGGTTCAATCTTGGAAGACCAGCTATGAGGGCAATTATCTTGTGGGTCAAAATGCACTTGATGTTCCCTGATGGGTATGCAGCGAATCTAAAGAGGGGAGCGAGTCTTGAAAAATTAAAAATCTTTGGTCTCAAGAGTCATGATTGGCACATATGGCTAGAGCGGGTAATGCCGGTGATGTTACGTGGCTTTATTACTGAGGATGAATGGCTAGTACTAGCGGAGCTGAGCTATTTCTTCTGTGTTCTTTGTGCGAAATAATTGTCGCCTGGCATGGTAGAAGACATGGAGAAGTTTGCACCGGAGTTGTTGTGCAAGTTAGAGAAGATCTTTCCATCGGGCTTCTTTAATCCAATGCAGCATTTGATTTTACATCTACCGACCGAGGCAAGATTGGGTGGGCCCGTGCAAGATCGTTGGTGCTATGCAACTGAGAGGATGCAGAAGACCCTTCGGGCTAAATGTAAAAATAAGCGTAGAACTGAAGCATCGATGGCTGAGGCATTCATTACTGAGGAGGTGGCAAACTTTGTGACAGCACACTACGAAGCCAAAAATCATCATTTGCATAATCCGAAGCCTCGGCACAATGGTGCAGACCCTAAAAAAGGTGGGTCCAACCTCAGCCTATTCAAAGGGAAGCTCGCACCAGCCGGTGCTTCGAAACCAATAACATTGGATGTCGAAGAATGGCGGAACATTTCGTTGTATATCTTCAACAACCTAACAGAAGTGCGGCCGTACATCGAGTGAGTTCTCGGCACATTTTCCCGTAACTTCTAATTCATTTGAACTGCTCTTATTCCCGGATATTTCAAACAGCCGTTACGTCGCCAAATTCTCGGATGGAGCGGTGATCGAAAATGATTCCGTCGAAGAGTATGAGATTCTGTCAAAGACAGGAGGCGGCTATCCCGGTTTCATCTCTTGGTTCAAACAAACGGTAATTATCAACAATGGACCATTTCATTTCTTGGTCTAACTTGCGGCTAATGCAACAATCGTTTCGTATTAAACTTGTAGGCTAATTCAGAGTCTATGGACGCCGAATTGAGACAAGTCGCTAATGGTTTTGACTATAAGGTCCGTTCATTTGAGAAATACAACATCAACGGGTATCTCTTTCGTACCTTTGGCAAAGAGCTATCTATGCCCGACCAGAAATCTATAAATTGTGGTGTCTCTGCTATCGGCGAAGGTGTTATCGAGTATTATGGAAGAGTTGAAGCAATTTATGAACTTCAATTCTATGGTGAAAACCCACCGAACGTCGTAGTCTTCAAATGTTATTGGTTCCAGCGGAAGAAGACTAGAAGGACTCATGAACATATAGGACTAGTCGAAATCAATCCAAACACCCATTTAGATGTTCCCGATGTCTATATTACGGCTCAACAGACGACCCAAGTTTTCTATCTACCGTGGGCATGCCAAACGGATAAGAATCTCGAAGGTTGGTATGTTGTTTATGACGTGCCGCCACATGTCAGACCACCTCTCCCAAATGAACAAGATTATGAACCTCACATTAACCCAGACACATATGCTGAAGAATTCTTCCAAGAAACACGTCATTCCAAGAAACATTTCAAGAACCACCGTGCTTCACCCAAGAACATGGAAGTAGACAGCGACAATGAATCCGACTCCAGCCCTGAGCCGGAACCAGAAGACCTGGAACTCATAGAGGTTACTGATGCGGATGACCTATCAATGCTTCAACAATTAAAGGAAGGCCTTTCACAACTTCACGCCATTGAACCCGACGAGCACGTCATTCATGAAGACATGCATGATAGTGATGATGATGATGCATTTATTGATGATGAGTATTAGTTTGTAAGGTTCACAACTTAAATTATATATATTTTAATCTTTATTATTCATGTACATATTATTATTCATGTTAGTTATTCAATTTTTTTATGTTGTACTAATTTATTTTAATCTTTATCATGGCAGGTCACCAGGTGTGGAAAGATGGTGGGCGCTGGTCCATATCACTCGACGGCTTCTTCCCAGGCGCCCCGCACGAGGGTGGTACTTCCCTTCCACCCCTATCTCTCCGTAGAGCCTTGGCAGACAGTCTGTCGACACCACCCGTGGGTTCTTCTTCGTCAGCGGCATTGCCCACTGGGAGAGGTGCTGGTTGGGTAGGGAAGAAGGGGAAGAGTACAGGGAGAGGTGGTGGCCGCGGAAGATCCAGGAGGACTGTTGAGCCGTCCTCGCCACCACCACCAGCTCATTCTCCCGAGCATAGGACTACTATGGTCGACCCGTTTGCGGAGGAGGCTACGGGGACTCCGTTCCAGGAGCCTGGTGTTGACGGGCATTCGTCCCATGAGACTCCGGTCTAGGAGCAGCCTCGGGTCGAGGTGCATTCGGCCCACGAGACTACGGTTCCGGAGACTTCACCCGACATGGAGAGGCCCGGATGGGAGACCTGGCCGGATCGTACCGAGTTGCCGGATTGGACCAAGGGTCCGGGTGGCTCAGGGGGCGGGGATGGCGGGGATGATCTTACGGATAGTGAGGGCGATGTGCAGGCGGACGGGGCCACCGTGTACAAGCGTGGTAGTACACGTCTCCCGGTCGCGCCGGCTACCTGTGAGCAGAGGCCGGTGATTAAACCTGAAGGAGATAGGTAAGTACATTTACTCTTTTTTTAGCTTTTGCCTTCAAGTTTGTTCAAATATCTAATGCGTTGACCTTATCATACTGCAGGGGATTGGTACACCCTCTTGGAGTCCGCAGGCCGAACTCCGTCCTTGGTGTGATTTGCCGGACAAATTTCCCGGGGTTTGTCACGTTGCGTGGTGAGGGTCAGGTTCCTACACTAGGATTTTCCTGGGAGCACTACGAGGCTGCGCAGGCCCCACCGGAGGAGATTATAGATGGTGTCTTGTGCCACACGAGGGCCGAGATGGTGATCAAGAGCTTTTGGGTAAATTATCCTTTTATAGAATCTAAAATTAACAATATAGCTAACTATTGTACTAATCGGTGTTTTCACGTTTGATTGCAGACCTTCTATAGGTGTGAGGATGGATATGAGGAGGAGGCGGCCAGGGTTCTCGAGGCCGAGTGTAGGCAGTTACTACAGAACTTGCGCCATGAGGCTCAGCCGCAGGCTATTCGAGATTACTACGCCACACGTGGTATTAAGAAGCAGAAGAAGGATTGTCGCGGAAAGTTTCTGAAGAAGGAGCAATACATGAAGGTAATTACCTATTCTTAAGTCCTTCTACGTAGTTTTCTTGATTTCATTCATAGGCATAGTGCTGAAAATTCTTTCTAATAACTTACAGGTGCCCCCGAGATGGTGTGCGGATAAGATGGATTGTTGGGAGGCGTTGGTTGATGAGTGGTGCACAGGTAGCTGGCGAGCCGTCCACGAGAATGCGAAGGATCGGCGTAGCCAAATGGTTGGTGTGCCACACCATCAAGACAGCGCCAACTTACTTTAGTTCAGACGAAACTGGGTTTGTGATTTGCTTCATGATTCATGCAATTCATTCTTCATGCTAATATTTTGTTCCTCTCTTTTAGGCATCACAATAAGACGGAGATGCCACACTTCTACGACCTTTATGGCATGGCCCATACTGCCTCGTACAAGAAGGCAAAGGCATTCTCTGAGTCTGACCTGGATGATCCCAATAACTTCACCAACATATCATCCCACCAGAAGCTCGTGGCATACAGGGACGTGGGGAAGGCTACGAAAGGGGATGACTTTAACCCTAGCCAGGAACCTTTGGATCCAGAGCTGGTGATGATATCTGGTGGCGGGAGGCCCCATGGCTCGATAGCCATTGGAGATGGGATAATACATTGTCCACTCACTCTCCCGGAGATCAAGGCGCACCAGTCGAGTAGCTGTCCTGAGATAATGCGTCGTCCACGGCTAGTCGATCTTGCCATCGATGTTAGTTGTACGGACTAAGAACACTTTCATCCATTTCATTATGTGTGTCACCATAGATCATTACTGTGGTAACGAGGAATGGTGTTTTAGGCTGCTCTTCAGAAAGAGAGATTGGCAAACCAGGCTGCTCTTGAGAAAGAGAGATTGGCAAGCTAGGCTGCTCTTGAGGCTCCTCTTGAGAAAGAGAGATTGGCAAGTCAGGCTGCTCTTGATGAGAGGGACCAGACCACGACACAATTGATTGAGGAGGAGAGGTCCCGGAATGAGGCGGGTCAACGGGCCCTGTACGAGCTTTTTGTGGTAAGTTTTTTTCACATTAGCCAAATCATGTGTGTAATGTCTGTTTCATTACTAACTAATACGATCCACTCTTCAGGGTTTGTGCGAGAAGAGCGGTCAAGTCCCTCCGCCGATGCCCGTCTTCTCTTCGATTGGCACGGTGAGTTTCATTATAAACTAGTATTAATAATTGAGTGTCATCATGATAAGTGAGACATTGCAAAATATCTATTCTGCAGAATAACTTTCGAGCGGCATCGCACGACCCTTCTCCAGGTGTTTCTCCTCCTTGATGACCACTACGGTAAGTTTCTCTTCTCCTCTTTCATATTCTCCTTGCCTTAATTTCCCCAACAATGATATAGTTAGCCCATTTAGCTCCAAAAAGACATAATTAGCCCATTTAGCTCCAAAATGCCATAATAAGCTCAAAATAGCATAAGAACCTTGGTTAGCTCATTAATATTATATACTTAGCTTGTTTTCCTCTAAAATGAGATAATTATCCCATTTAGCTCCAAAAAGACATAATTAGCTAATTTAGATCCAAGAAGAGGAGAAGAGGAGAAGAAATAGGAAAAATGAAAAGAAAGAAGAAGAAGAAGAAGAGAAGAAGGAGAAGGAGGAGGAGGAGGAGGAGGAGAAGGAGGAGAAGGCCAAGGACCTTCTAGTCCTTCTCCTCCTCCTCCTCCTTCTCCTCCTTATTTATTTATTCTTCTTCTCCTCCTCCTCCTGTTTCTTCTCCTCTTTCATATTCTCCTTGCCTTAATTTCCCCAACAATGATATAATTAGCCAATTTAGCTCCTAAAAAACATTATAAGCTCAAAATGGCCTAAGAACCTTGGTTAGCTCATTAATATTATATACTTAGCTTGTTTTCCTCTATAATGACATAATTAGCCCATTTAGCTCCAAAAAGACATAGTTAGCTAATTTAGCTCCAAGAAGAGGAGAAATGAAAAGAAGGAAGAAGAAGAAGAGAAGAAGAGAAGGAGAAGGAGAAGAAGAAGAAGGAGGAGGGAGAAGAAGAGAAGAAGACCGAGAAGGAGGAGAAGAAGGAGAAGGAGCCCTCCTTCTTCTCCTTCTTCTTCTCCTCCTTCTTCTCCTCCTCCTTCTCTTCTTTGTTCTTCTTCTCCTCCTCCTTCTCATTCTCCTTCCCCTTCCCCTTCCCCTCCTCCTCCTCCTCCTCCTCCTTCTTGTTTTTCTTCTCCTTGTTCTCTTCTTCCTTCTTATCTTTCTTCTTCAATTTAGCTTATTTGTCATATATATGTTGTTGTTCTTCTTCTTCTGACGTTCTTATTCCCATTTTGCAGATTGGATGTACTACATGCATGGAAGCTGGCATTGGAGTGCTTTAGTTTCTGTTTTTATTTGAGTTGATGAACAATGTGGACCTATATGTATATGTATATATGGATGAACAATATATGTGCAACTATATGTATGTATATATGGATGAAACTTTGTATGTGTTGGTTCTTTTGATATATGGGATGTACGTTGATGAACAAATGGCATTGATGAGCTTTATATGTATATCACATATGTGTTGTGACCTATTTATCATATATGTGCTATGAATTATATGTATATGTGCTGTGAAATAGAAAAAATAAACAAAAATGTGACAATATAGGCTCTTTGCCGTCTACCAGCTGATGGCAAAGGCCTTTGCCGTCAGCTGGCCGACGGCAAAGGTGCCATGTGGCGCCCAGCTGTGCAACCTCGGCAGTAGCAGCTGGCCATATAGTATCTTTGCCGTCTACTTCCAGGGGGGCAGACGGCAAAGAAGAGGGCACAGAGGAGGGGGAGTGGTAGGCAGACGGCAAAGAGTGGAGGGGGAGGAGGAGGAGGTAGACGGCAAAGAATAGGGGGGAGGCAGACGGCAAAGAAGAGGGGGAGGAAGACGGCAAAGCCTCCGTTAGCTCCTAACGGAGGTAACGCCTGTCGCTGCCGTCTCGATCACTTTGCTGACTACTCCTATGAAAAGCTGACGGCAAAGCTCTTTGCCGTCCGCTTTTGGGGAGATAGACGGCAAAGAAGCTACGATGCCGTCGTAGGCTGACGCAGAAATTTTGCCGGCCGTGAGATTCTTTGCCGTCTGTGATATTCTCTTTGCCGTCCGGGATTTACTCTTTGCCGTGTGTGATGGCAGATGGCAAAGAAGCTGATTCCTGTAGTGCATGCATAAAATAGATCAGAAGAAACTCAAATAAGATTCATAGATAATCTGATCATAAATCCACAATTCATCAGATCTCGACAAACACACCGCAAAAGAAGATTACATCGGATAGATTTCCATGAAGATCATGGAGAACTTTGTATTGAAGATCCAAGAGAGAGAAGAAGCCATCTAGCTACTAGCTATGGACCCATAGGTTTATGGTGAACTACTCACGCATCATCGGAGAGGTCATGGTGTTGATGAAGAAGTCCTCCGTATCCGAATCCCCCTCCGGCAGGGCACCAGAACGTGCCCCAGATGGGATCTTGCGGAGACACAAGCTTGCGGCGGCGAAAAAGTACTTTCGATGATCTCCTGATTTTTTCTAGGATTTTAGGGAATATATAGGCGCAAAACCTAGGGCAGAGGTGGCCCAGGGAGCCCACAAGCCAGGGAGGCGCGGGCCCCCTGGCCGCTCCATGAGGGATTGTGAGGTCCCTGCCCTGATTCTCCGGCTTCCCGGTCTTTTTATGTTTCGGAAAAAAAATCTTTTTGGCAGTTTCATTCCGTTTGGACTCCGTTCAAAATCCTCCTCTGAAAGGGTCAAAAACATGGAAAGAACAGGAACTGGCACTTGGCACTGAGTTAATAAGTTAGTCCCAAAAAATATATAAAAGGCATACAAAACATCCAAAGTTTGACAAGATAATAGCATGAAACCATCAAAAATTATAGATACGTTGGAGACGTATCACTCCCTCTCATACTCCTCTGCCTCTCCTCTGGTTATGTAATACCTCCGTTTTACCTAAAAGCATAGTTTTAAATAGCCCGGTATAACCCCGCTATAGCCTTTTCAGCAGGGTGCCGCTAAATGGTATCATGTATAAATATGCCGCTATAGCTGATTTAGAGGCTCGCCGCAATTTGCCGTAGCCCGCTATTTAAAACATTGCCTGAAAGTCAAAGAAGGCAGGAGCAGGAAGGGTAATATGGAAAACACACTGTCGGTTAAATATTAACCGGTATAGGAGGGATTCATTATCCCTCTCAAGGAACTGATAGAGTGTCATAGCGGCGCGATCAAGGAAAGCTGTATGGAGCGGGGAATCTCCTTCGCGGATGGGTACTCCAAGAAAATTTGCTATGCGAGTGGCATAGATCCCACCAAATAAATCCCCTTCATTAGCGTTATTATTCAGTCACCTCACGATTATAGCTCCCATGTTGAAACTTCTATCACCCGTTACCGCGCTCTTAAGGATACTAAGGTCAAGTGCGCGGAGGTGACAATGCTCGATCTTGCTGTTAATGCATCTAACTATGAAGAGGGAAAAGTAATGCAAGACAGGAAAATGAATGCTCCCCAAGGTAGTCTGCGTAATATCTCTAGTTTCTCCAACAGTTATACTAGAGAAAAAATCTCTAACCGAAGATTTAGGAGGATCATTAAGACTACCCCAAACAGGTATTTTGCAAATTCTATTGAAATCCTCTAAATCCATGGTATACGATTTGTCATAGAGATCAAACAGTACAAATGTGTCATGGCCAGCTGAAAATTTGAATCTACGAACAAAAGAGGCAGTGAGAGTAGTATATTGTTCACATTTATCGGAGATGAATTCTTCAAGTCCAACATTGTGAACAAGTGTATCAAACTCGTCTTTGAAACCTGCAACAATCATGAATTCATCAGAAGGCCATTCACATGGTTGTACCTGTGCGTTCCTCGGTTGGTAAGGATCGGGTTCCCGTATCGCGAGACGGGGACCCCTCTTGCTTGAGGAACCACAATGATAGTTTCTCCTGAACATCTTCCTTTTCAGAAATTTTCAGTGACTCAAAGGAAAAGTGAACAAGGCTCAACTAAACTCATAGCAACTACTCCTTCAAGTGCCTAGAGGCCATATGATGCATCAAAACTACTTGGGACCAGCTAAAATTAACATGCAAAGCTCAAGAACAGGGTCACCAAGGCAGCAAAAATACGCAAGGAATAAGGCACTAGAGCAAAAACTAATTGGACCAATGGAGGAGTCACATACCAAGGAGCAATTTCCCCAAAACAGTTTGGTGAATGGGGCTTTGCACAAGGAGATCGAAAATCACAGCAAGAAGAGCAAGAACACGGGTTTGAGCTGCAGGATGATTTTTTCTAGAGGTAGGAGAAGGAGATGGGAGCTGGAATAAGTGGAGGGGTACACGTGGGCCCCACAAGCCTGGTAGGCGCGGTCGGGGGGGTGCCCGCGCCTCCTGGGCTTGTGGCCCACTCGTGCATCCCCCTGACTATCTCTCCGTCTCAGAGTTTTTCAAAAATTCCAGAAAAAATCATACTTGATTTTCACGGCATTCGGAGAATTTTTATTTTTGGGACACTTTTCTACGGGACGCAAGAAGCAGAAAATAGGGAAAACTAAAGCTAAATCTATCATTTTTCTTCTAAGCAACCAAAGTTAAAGGTTTGGAACAGAGGGTTGTGACTCTCAGATTCATCCATCACGGTCATCAAAAGAAATCCGTCAATGAGGTTGATCAAGTCTCCTTGACAAACTCTTTTTCGAATCGCGTAAAAACGGAGAATTTTCGAATAGTCACTAGGTTACCTAAATGGGGATGTGCATATCCCCAACAAGCAAATCAACTTCATCTTAACAGTAGGTATAGGGCATTCAAAACTCCCAATAAGAATTGATGAAGTTTTCTCAATAGCATTGATGCAATGTACTCGATATTGTTTCTTTGGAAAGTGCACCGTATGCTCATTACCATTGACATGGAAAGTGACATTGCCTTTGTTGCAATCAATAACAACCCCTGCAGTGTTTAGAAAGGGTCTTCCAAGGATGACCTCCATGGCATCATCCTCAGGAATATCCAGAATAACAAAGTCCGTTAAGATAGTAACATTAGCAACCACAACAGGAACATCCTCGCAAATGCCGATAGGGAAAGCAGTTGATTTGTCGGCCATTTGCAGAGAGATTTTAGTGGGTGTCAACTTATCAGGTTCAAGCCTACGATAAAGGGAGAGAGGCATAACACTAACACCGGCTCCAAGGTCGCATAAAGCAGTTCTAATGTAGTTGCCTTTAATGGAGCAAGGTATAGTGGGCACTCCGGGATAACCTAGTTTCTTAGGAGTTCCACCCTTGAAGGTATAATTAGCGAGCATGGTGGAAATCTCAATCTCAGCTATCCTCCTCTTATTAGTAACAATATCCTTCATGTACTTAGCATACAGAGACATTTTGAGCATATCTGTCAAACGCATTTGCAGAAAGACAGGTCCAATCATTTCAAAAAATCGCTCAAAATCCTCATCATCCTTTTTCTTGGATAGTTTGGGAGGAAAGGGCATGGGTTTCTGAACCCATGGTTCCCTTTCTTTACAATGCTTCCTAGTAGCGAAGTAGTTCTTATCGTATCTCTTATTCTTAGGTTGTGGGTTCTCAAGATCAACAGGTTCAATCTCCACATCCTTATCATTGCTAGGTTGAGCATCAATATGAACATCACTATCGATATTATCATTAGGCTCATGTTCATCACCAGATTGCGTTTCAGCATCAGAAACACAGACATCGTTTGGACTCTCAGGTGTAACAGCAACATGGTTGCTAGCGTGCAAGTTCCTATCATCTTTCTTCTTCTTCCTAGGATGTTTAGGTGCATCAGTGCTAACTCCTTGAGAATCTTGTTCAATTCTCTTAGGATGACCCTCAGGATACAAAGGTTCCTGGGTCATTCTACCGCCTCTAGTGACGACTCTGACAGAATTGTCATTCAACTCATTGAGCAAGTCATTTTGAGCCTTGAGTACTTGTTCTACTTGAGTAGTAACCATAGAGGCATGTTTACTCAAAAGCTTAAGATCATTGACATTTCTATCCACACAAGCACTTAAATGACTAAGCATGCGAGCATTCTGTTCCAATTGTTTGCTAACATAATCATTGAAACTTTGTTGTTTGGCAACAAAGTTATCAAATTCATCTAGGCATAAGCTAGTAGGTTTATCAAAAGGAATGTCACACTCATTGAATCTACAAAGAGAATTTACCTCTACTACCTGTATCGGGTTATCAAGACCATGGATCTCTTTGATATGTGGTAGATTTTTGACATCTTCAAATTTAATGCCTTTCTCTTTCATAGATTTCTTAGCTTTTTGCATGTCTTCAAGACTGAGGAATAGGATACCTCTTTTCTTAGGAGTTGTCTCCGGAGGTGGTCCGGGAATAGTCCAAGCATTCTCATTCCACAAGATATTATTCAATAGGATCTTAGCTTGTTCCACAGTTCGTTCCCTGAAAACACAACATCACAACTATCTAGGTGGTCCTTAGAAGCATCTGTTAGTCCATTATAGAAGATATCAAGTATTTCATTCTTCTCAAGAGGGTGATCGGGCAAAGCATTCAGTAGCTGGATGAGCCTCCCCCAAGCTTGTGGGAGACTCTCTTCTTCAACTTGCGCAAAGTTGTATATTTCCTGCAAGGCTGCTTGCTTCTTATGGGCAGGGAAATATTTCTCAGAGAAGTAGTAGATCATACCCTGGGGACTACGCACACAACCAGGAGCAAGAGAAGTGAACCAGGTCTTAGCGTCATCCTTTAGCGAGAAAGGAAGCAGCTTAAGGACATAGTAGTGGCGGATCTTTTCCACACTCGTGAATAGTGTGGCTATATCGTGCAGTTTGGTAAGATGTGCTACAACCGTTTCAGACTCATAACTGTGAAAAGGATCAGATTCGACCAGAGTGATTAACTCAGGGTCGACAGAGAATTCATAATCCTTATCGGTCACAAAGATAGGCGAAGTAGCAAACTTCGGATCGTATTTCATCCTAGCGTTCAAAGATTTTTCTTTCCACTTGCATAGTAAGTTATCAAGATCATAGCTATCCTTACAAGCAAGAAAGTCCTCAGCTATCTCTCCCTCCATAACATAACCCCCGGGCATATCAGGCAACTCATATCTAGGAGAGCTAGTTCTAACAGGTGAAATAGCAGGTTCTACTTCAAAAATCTCAGCAGTTTCAGAAGTATCATCACATCTAGCAGCAACTCTAGCAATTTGTGCATCAAGGAATGCACCTAGTGGCAAAGCAGTATCAAGCAAAGCATCATCACAAGCATCATGGATAGCAGAAGTAGCATCATCAAGCATAGGCGACACATCAAAATTTCTAGCAGGAGGTGGTGTCGCAAACTTACTCATAACTGAAGGTGAATCAAGTGCAGAGCTAGATGGCAGTTCCTTACCTGTCCTCGTAATTGAGGGAAAGACTTTAGTTTTCGGATCTCTCGGATTCCTCATAGTGATCAAGAGACGTAAATCCCAAGTGACTCAGAGAATAGTGCTAGGCCTCCCCGGCAACGGTGCCAGAAAATAGTCTTGATAACCAACAAGTATAGGGGATCGCAATAGTTTTCGAGGGTAGAGTATTCAACCCAAATTTGTTGATTCGACACAAGGGCAAGCCAAAGAATATTCTCGAGTATTAGCAGTTGAGTTGTCAATTCAACCACACCTGAAAGACTTAGTATCTGCAACAAAGTATCAGTAGCAAAGTGGTGTGATAGCAATAGTAGCAACGGTCATAGTAGCAGCAGTGGCAGTAGTAGCGGTAATAGTAGCAGCAGTGGCAGCAGTAGCGGTAACAGTAGCAGCATCGACAGTAATAGCGACAAAGTAACGTAGCAAGGACTAGTAGGAAAAACTCGTAGGCATTGGATCGGTGATGGATAATTATGTCGGATGATATTCATCATGCAACAGTTATAACACGGAGAGATATGTAACTAGCTCCAGTTCGTCAATGTAATGTAGGCATGCATTCCGTATATAGTCATACGTGTTTAGGGAAAATAACTTGCATGACATCTATTTTCCATACCTCCCATGGCAGCGGGGTCCTAATGGAAACTACGCGATATTAAGGTTCTCCTTTTAATAGAGAACCAGAGCAAAGCATTAGCACTTAGTGAATACATGAACTCCTCATACTATGGTCATCTCCCGGAGTGGTTCCGGCTATTGTCACTCCGGGGTTGCCGGGTCATAACACCTAGTAGGTGACTACAACTTGAAGATAGGATCAAGAACACACATATATTGACGAGAACATAATAGGTTTAGATCTGAAATCATGGCACTCGGGCCCTAGTGACAAGCATTAAGCATGGCAAAGTAGTAGCAACATCAATCTCAAAACATGGTGGATACTAGGGATCAATCCCCATCAAAACTAACTCGATTACATGATAGATCTTATCCAACCCATCACCGTCCAGCAAGCCTACGATGAGATTACTCACGAACAGTGAAGAGCATCATGGAATTGGTGATGAAGGAAGGTTGGTGATGACGATGGCGACGATCTCCCCTCTCCGGAGCCCAGAACGGACTCCAGATCTGCCCTCCAGAGGAAGAACAGGTGGTGGTGGTGCCTCCGTATCGTAAATAGCTATGAACTCTTCTCCTTTATTTTTTTCCGGACGAAAGGGACTAAATAGAGCTAGAGTTGGAGGCGGCGGAGCTCCGAGGGCCCCACAAGCCTGCTAGGCGCGGCCAGGGGGGCGCGCCTGGTGGGCTTGTGGGCTCCTCGCTCCACCCCTCCGGTTGATTCTTGCACCAGTATTTTTATATATTCCAAAAAAAATCCTCGTAAATTTCCAGGTCATTCCGAGAACTTTTATTTTTGTGCAAAAACAATACCATGGCAATTCTGCTGAAAACAGCGTTAGTCCGGGTTAGTTCCATTCAAATCATGCAAATTAGTGTCCAAAACAAGGGCAAAAGAGTTTGGAAAAGTATATACGACGGAGACGTATCAGCAAGCATCCACAACTACGAAAGAAGAATTAAGACAAAGTCTAACCATAGCATTAAACTAGTGGATCCAAATCAGTCCCTTACGAAGCAACAAATAAACTAGGGTTTAAGCTTCTGTCACTCTAGCAACCCATCATCTACTTATTACTTCCCAATGCCTTCCTCTAGGCCCAAATAATGGTGAAGTGTCATGTAGTCGACGTTCACATAACAACACTAGAGGAAAGACAACATACATCGCATCAAAATATCGAACGAATACCAAATTCACATGACTACTTATAGCAAGACTTATCCCATGTCCTCAGGAACAAAAGTGACTACTCACAAAGCATAATTATGTTCATGACCAGAGAGGTATTGAATAGCATTAAGGATCTGAACATATAATCTTCCACCGAGTAATCCAACTAGCATCAACTACAAAGAGTAATTAACACTACTAGCAACCTTACAAGTACCAATCGGAGTGGCGAGACGGAGATTGGTTACAAGAGATGAACTAGGGTTTGGAGATGAGATGGTGCTGATGAATATGTTGATGGTGATGAGTCCCCTCCGATGAGAGGAGTGTTGGTGATGACGATGGCGATGATTTCCCCCTCCGGGAGGGAAGTTTCCCCGACAAGACGGCCCTGCCGGAGCTCTAGATTGATTCTGCTCAAGTTTTGCCTCGTGGCGGCGGCGATTCCTCCCGAAAGCCTCGTCTTGATTTTTTTTCTGGGACGAAACCCTCCCTATAGAAAAAGATGGGAGCCGGAGGGGCAACAGGGGGCCCACAAGCCACCTAGCCGCGGCCAGGGGGTAGGCCACGCCTGGCAGGCTTGTGGTCCCCTGGTGGCTCCCCTCCGGTACTTCTTCCGCCTAGTATTTTTTATAAATTTCAAAATAATTCCTCGTTGATTTTCACGGCTTTTGGAGTTGCGCAGAATAGGTATCTCAAACTTGCTCTTTTTCAGACCAGAATTCCAGCTGTCGGCATTCTCCCTCTTCATGTAAACCTTATAAAGTAAGAGAGAAAGGCATAAGTATTGTACCGTAAAGTGTAATAACAGCCCATAAAGTGATAAATATCAACATAAAAGCATGATGCAAAATGGACGTATCAACTCCCCAAGCTTAGACCTCGCTTGTCCTCAAGCGGAAGTCGAGATCAATAAATATGCCCACATGTTTAGAGATAGAGGTGTCAATAAAACAAAATACGGACATGCATGCATCATGATCATAATTAGAACAGCAATAACATCATATAATCTCTTATGCTAAAGTGACAATTCCTTCATAAAGTAGAGTATGGATCATGAACCCTATTGAGAATTAACAACCAATAGCCTTTAGTCATTGAAGCAATTACAATTTATCATAACATCGGGAAGAGTCAAATAAGAGCTTGTAAAGCAAATCCACATACTCAATCATCCTTTCGTCTTCTACAATTGCTAAAACTCACGTGGTACTCATGAGATCAAAGTTTCAGTCGGACATAGAGAAAGATGGGGGCTTATAGTTTCGCCTCCCAACTACTTACCTCAAGGTTAATGTCAACAATAATAATTCATGAATACTTACTTCCAAGTTGACATATGAAGATCTTTCTCTAGCACATGACGTTAGCCAAGATAATGGCGAAATAAGGATTGGTGTTGATCACCATGATTCTTTTAAGGATAAAAAGTAAAGGTACAAGATAGGCCCTTCGCAGAGGGAAGCAGAGGTTGTCATGCGCTTTTGAGGTTTGGATGTGTGACCTCTTAGTGTGAAGGAACGTCACTTTATATTGCCTCCTGTGATAAAGAACTTTATTATGCAGTCTGTCGCTTTTATGTCTTCCTCATCACAGGTTCGTACAAAGCTTATTTTCCACACACTAATAGATCATACATATTTAGGGAGCAATTTTTATTGCTTGCACCGATGACAACTTACTTGAGGGATCTTCTTCAATCCTTAGGTAGGTATGGTGGACTCTCATGGCAAAACTGGGTTGAAGGTTTATGGATGCACAAGTAGTATCTCTACTTAGTGCGGAAGTTTTGGCTGAGATGAGGTGGAAGCAAGCGTCACATGCTAAGGGATCTCTAGTCATATAACATTGTTCGGAACCAAGCAAACATAATTCATTATGTTGTCTTCCTTGTCCAACATCTACTTCTAAGCATGTAATAGTTTAATGAGTGTTCACAATCATAGACGGTGTCAAAGATGATATATTTTTATGTGAACTTCTCTTTCTTTATTACTTCCTATTAATTGCAACAATGACCAAGGTCTACATTTGTCCAGCCACAACAAGTTTCAATCAACATTTTTTTATGAGCAATGCTAGACCCACGTAAACTTACGTGGGGATTTTACGTAAAGAATCCAGGTAATTTATTGGGTAAGGATTAGTGGCTGGGCCCCATCCCAATTGAAATCAGGGGGCAGAAAAGTTTTATAAAGAAAGATTACGTAACAACACGTAGAGCCTGTACGTAGGCGTAGCATTTTTGTTTTTTTATACGTGAAGCCATCACTTCCCATAAGATCATTACATGATCTTTCATGCTTTTGTTCTTTTATTATTCTTTTCTTTAGATCATGGCATGAAGCAAGGCCCTTAAATAAAACACTCTTTATTATATGACTCACGAACACGATTACATTGGGGGTAACACAAAGAAAAACTCAAGCCTAGATCATACTAAGAACTTTATTCTACTAGAGAAAGATAAAACCAAAAAGGATCGAACTAAGAAAAAGGTAAAAGCAAAATATGTGACGCTGATACGATACCGGGGCAACTCCCCCAAGCTTAGCACAAGCCAAGAGGAGTGCCCATACCCGTGCTTAATTGTCTTCCTTCGAAGGTGATTGTGGTGGAGTTGTTGCAATCTGGGGTTGATCCTCCGTCTTCCAAGGCATAGGTGCTCCATCATGGAAAGATGATCCAGTCTCCGGAATCCTCAAATCTGCAGCCAACCGTATTGATTTAAATCTATACTCATACTCACAGTTTTGGTTCCGCAGGTCGTAGATCTGGGCTTGGAGGTGATCAATTCTGTCATAGAGCCTGGAGAGGTTCTTCCCGATGTCATTGGCATCGATCTTGTGCTTGTTGGTGAACTCCGTGATCATCATGTGGTTGGCGCTGAATCCGTGTTCCACCATCCCTTGGCACTTGAAGACTTGCTACTCCATTGCTTTGAACCTCGCCTCCACGCTTCCGGTCTTCTTGAGCCCCTCAACATCACGGCTGTGCAGCACCCCCTCATGCATCTCGATAGATTGAGGGTGTTGCAGCACTCCCGCGAGGTAGGGATTGATGACCTTCTCGAAGAACTTGTCCTTCGGAACCTTTGGGGACGCCATAGCGATCTAGATCTGTCTACACAACAGCTCGAAATGAAAACAGAGGATATTTGCGTTATACGAGGGTCAGACCTTTCGGGACAATATATAATGAATTTTTCCCGACCAGAAGGAGTACTCCGCAAGAAAACGGAGTCCGGGAGGCACACGAGGTGCTTACAAGCCCCCCAGGCGCGGCCAGGGGTAGGTCACGCATGCCAGGCTTGTCGCCTCCTCGTGCGCTTTCCGGAGTACTTTAAATTTTTCTATTTTTCTAAAAATTTCCAAAACGGAGAAAAATTGCTACTGGAAAAGTTTTGGGTCGGTTTACTTACCGAATCACATACCTCTTCGTTTTTGGAGTCTGAAGCAGGCTGATAAATATCCCTTATGTACTCCTCCGGAGTTATCGTATTAATAATATTGCTTTCAACATTTATGAGAGTACCTGAGATATAATGCTTGATTCTTTGCCTATTTACAACTCTTGGAAAATTCCCATCTGTGTTGTTGATTTTTATGGCACCAGAACGATATACTTCCTCACAATGTAAGGACCTTCCCATTTAGAGAGAAGCTTGCCTGCAAAAAATCTTCAATGAGAATTGTATAGCAAGACATAATCACTTACATTGAACTCACGTTTTTGTATCCTTTTATCATGCCACCTCTTAACTTTTTCTTTAAACAACTTGGCATTTTCATATGCCTGAATTCTCTATTCATCAAGTGAGCTAATATCAAATAACCTCTTCTCACCAGCAAGTTTGAAATCAAAGTTGAGCTCTTTGATTGCCCAATAAGCCTTATGCTCTAGCTCAAGAGGTAAATGACATGCTTTACCGTAAACCATTTTGTATGGAGACATGCCCATGGGATTCTTATAAGCAGTTCTATAAGCCCACAGTGCATCATCAAGCTTCTTAGACCAATTCTTTCTAGACTGATTAACAGTCTTTTGCAGAATTAGTTTAATTTCTCTATTACTTAGCTCTACTTGACCACTGGACTGAGGATGATAAGGAGATGCAATTCTGTGGTTGACATCATACTTAGCAAGCGTTTTACGGAAAGCGCCATGAATAAAATGTGAACCACCATCAGTCATTAAATATCTAGGGAAAATAACTTCCTTGAGCATCCTAATAGAGGTGTTGTGATCAGCACTACTAGTTGGGATAGCTTCTACCCACTTAGTAACGTAATCAACAACAACTAGAATATGATTATACCCGTTAGACGTTGGAAAAGGTCCCATATAATCAAAACCCCAAACATCAAATGGTTCAATGACAAGTGAATAATTCATAGGCATTTCCTGACATTTACTGTATTACCTATTCTTTGACATTCATCATAAGACAAGACAAACTTACGAGCATCCTTGAAGAGAGTAGGCCAATAAAATCCAGATTGCAATACCTTGTATGCAGTTCTATCTCCCGCATGGTGTCCTCCGTAAGCTTCGGAGTGAAACTTCTGTAGGATTTGTCCCTGTTCATGCTCAGGTACACAACGTCTAATAACACCATCTACTCCTTCCTTATAAAGGTGAGGATCATCCCAAAAGTAATGTCTCAAATCAAAGAAGAATTTCTTCTTTTGTTGGTATGTGAAACTAGGTGGTATATATTTGGCAACAATATAATTTGCATAATCAGCATACCAAGGTGTACTACATGTAGCATTGATGACATTCAATTGTTCATCAGGAAAGCTATCATCAATAGGTTGTGGGTCATCAAGAACATTCTCCAACCTAGACAAGTTATCTGCTACGGGGTTCTCAGCACCCTTCCTATCAACAACATGCAGATCAAATTCTTGTAGCAAGAGAACCCATCTGATAAGTCTAGGTTTAGCATCTTTTTTCCATAAGATACTTAATAGCAGCATGATCAGTGTAAATAGTAACTTTGGAATCAACAATATAAGATCTGAACTTTTCACATACAAACACGACTGCTAAAAATTCCCTTTCAGTGGTAGCATAGTTTCTTTGGGCACTGTCTAGAGTTTTACTAGCATAATGAATAACATTAAATTTCTTATCAACTCTTTGTCCTAAAACAACACCAACAGTATAATCACTAGCATCACGCATAATTTCAAAAGGTAGGTTCCAATCAGGTGGTTGAACAATAGGTGAAGTTATCAAGACCTTCTTAAGTATTTCAAATGCTTCCTCACAATCATCATCAAAAACAAAAGGAATGTCCTTTTGCAAGAGATTGGTAAGAGGCCTAGAAATCTTAGACAAGTCTTTCATGAACCTTCTATAGAAACCAGCATGACCAAGGAAACTTCTTATACCTTTGATGTCTGTGGGGCATCGCATTTTCTCGATCGCATCAACTTTAGCCTTATCGACTTCAATACCTCTTTCAGAAATTTTATGTCCTAAGACGATGCCTTCATTAACCATAAAGTGGCACTTCTCCCAATTCAAGACAAGGTTGGTATCTTTACATCTCTGCAAAACTCGATCAAGGTTGCTGAGGCAATCATCAAAAGAAGACCCGTAAAGGGAGAAGTCATCCATGAAAACCTCAAAAATCTTTTCACAAAAGTCAGAGAATACAGCCATCATACATCTTTGAAAGGTAGCAGGTGCATTACATAAGCCAAAAGGCATACGTCTGTAAGCAAAGGTACCGAAAGGGCAGGTAAAAGTGGTTTTCTCCTGATCAGATTGTGCAACTGGTATTTGGGAGAAACCAGAATAACTATCTAGAAAGTAGAAGTCTGTGTGTTTAGACAATCTTTCTAGCATTTGGTCAATAAAAGGCAAAGGGTAATGATCTTTCCTAGTGGCTTTATTCAATTTCCTAAAATCAATTACCATCCTATAGCCAGTAACAATCCTCTGTGGGATCAATTCATCTTTATCATTAGGGACAACGGTAATACCTCCCTTCTTAGGGACACAATGCACCGGACTTACCCAATCGCTATGAGCAACATGATAGATAATACATGCTTCCAGGAGCTTTAGTATTTCTTTTCTTACTACCTCTTTCATCTTAGGATTTAATCTCCGTTGATGATCGGCAACTGGTTTGGAATCAGGGCCGGTCTTTATTTTATGCTGGCATAGAGTGGGACTAATGCCCTTAAGATCATCAAGAACATATCCAATAGCAGCACGGTGCTTCCTCAGAGTTTTCAATAACTTCTTTTCTTCATGCTCTGAAAGGCTAGCACTAATAATAACAGGATATATCTCTTTTTCATCAAGATAAGCATACTTAAGAGTATCAGGTAACTGTTTAAGCTCAAACACAGGATCACCCGTTGGTGGGGGTGGATCTCCAAGTAGTTCAACATGCAAATTATTATTAAGGATACGATGTTGTTCAAAGATAACTCTATCTATCTCATTCCGTTCATCCATATGCATATCATTTTCATGCTCAAGCAAGTATTGCTCTAAAGGATCAGTAGGAGGCACAACAATAGAAGCTAGGGCAATAATTTCATCCTTACTAGACAATTATTTTTCATGAGGTTGTCTACCAAACTTGGAGAAATTGAATTCATGTGACACACCTTCAAAGCCAACAGTGACAGTTTTCTTCTCACAGTCAATGTGAGCATTGACAGTATTGAGGAAGGGTCTACCAAATATGATGGGACAAAAGCTATCTTGTGTGGTAGCAAGAACGAGAAAATCAGCAGGATACTTTGTTTTACCACACAAGACTTCAACATCCCTAACAATTCCTACAGGGAAGATAGTATCTCTATTGGCAAGCTGAAAAGTAACATCAATAGATTCCATCCCGACAGGTGCAATCTCGTCTTTAATTTCATCATATAAAGATTGAGGTATTGCACTAACACTAGCATCCACGTCACATAAACCATGATAACAACAATCTCCTATCTTAACAGAAACAACAGGCGTGCCAACAACAGGCCTATGTTTGTCTCTAGCATGAGGTTCAGCAATTCTAGCAGCATCTTCACAGAAGTGAATATCATGCCCATCAACATTGTCGGACAGGAGAACTTTGATAATAGCAATGCTAGGTTCAACTTTAATTTGCTCAAGGGTGTAGGTGTTCTAATGTAGCCCCTACGTATCACAGTTGAAGCTTTAGCATGATCCTTTATTCTAACAGGGAAAGGTGGTTTCTCAATGTAAGCACTAGGAACAATAGGATCATTATAAGCAATGACTTTCTCTTCAACTGTATTGGGTTTAACTACATTGACTTCTATGGGAGGATGATATTTAAACCACTTCTGTTTAGGGAGATTAATATGAGTAGCAAATGATTCACATAATGAAGCTACTATCTCAGAGTCAAGTTCATGTTTAGCGCTAAAATCACAAAAAGTATTTGTTTCAACGAAGGATTTAACGCAATCGAACTTGAGATTCATACCTGACTCCTTACCTTCATCAAAATCCCAATTTTCAGAGTTACATTTAATTCTTTCCAATAAATTCCATTTGAAGTCAATATCTCTCTTCATAAAAGAACAGGTACAAGAAGTGTCAAGGATGGTGCGATCATCATGAGAAAGCCGAGCAAAAAAGTTCTGAATAATAATTTCTTTTGAGAGCTCATGGTTGGGGCATGAATATAACATTGACTTTAGCATCCCCCAAGCTTGAGCAATACTTTCTCTATTACGAGGCCAAAAATTATAGATATAATTCCGATCACGATGTACCAAATGCATAGGATAAAACTTTTGATGAAATTCCAATTTCAATCGGTTGTAGTTCCATGATCCAGTATCATCACATAGCCTATACCATGTCAATGCTTTATCCCTCAAAGATAAGGGAAAGACCTTATTCTTGACCTCATCCTCGGGCAAACCTGCAAGCTTAAAGAAACCACAAACTTCATCTACATAGATTAGATGCAAGTCGGGATGTGATGTTCCATCACCTGTAAAAGGATTAGCCAACAGTTTCTCTAGCATACCCGAAGGAACTTCATAATAAATATTTTCAGTAGGTGCAGTAGGTTGAGGAGAAACTCCTCGTTCTTCCGTTCGACGTGAAGATACCCCGAACAAGCTCCTCAAAGGATTAGTTTTCATAGTGACAAGTGACAATAAATTTCAGCACACTATATAAATGTTTCGTTACCAAATTCCACTTACCAAAGGCGCTTCACTCCCCGGCAAGGGCGTCAGAAAAGAGTCTTGATGACACACAAGTGTAGGGGATCTATCGTAGTCCTTTCGATAAGTAAGAGTGTCGAACCCAACGAGGAGAAGAAGGAACTAACAAGTGGTTTCCAGCAAGGTATTCTCTACAGGCACTAAAATTATCGGTAACAGATAGTTGTGTGATAAGATAACTCGTAACGAGTAGCAAGTAACAATAGTAACAAAGGTGCAGAAAGATGACCCAATCCCTTCTGTAGCAAGGGCCAAGCCTGGACGAACTCTTATATGAGGTGAAGCGCTCCCGAGGACACATAGGAATTTCTGTCAAGCTGGTTTTCATCATGCTCATATGATTCGCGTTCACTACTTTGATATTTTGATATGTGGGTGGACCTGTGCTTGGGTGCTTCCCTTACTGGGACAAACATCCCACTTATGATTAACCCCTCTCGCAAGCATCCGCAACTATGAAAGAAGAATTAAGACAAAGTATAACCATAGCATTAAACTAGTGGATCCAAATCAGCCCCTTACAAACCAACGAATAAACTAGGGTTTAAGCTTCTGTCACTCTAGCAACCAATCATCTACTTATTACTTCCCAATGCCTTCCTCTAAGCCCAAATAATGGTGAAGTGTCATGTAGTCGACGTTCACATAACAACACTAGAGGAAAGACAACATACATCGCATCAAAATATCGAACGAATACCAAATTCACATGACTACTTATAGCAAGATTTATCCCATGTCCTCGGGAACAAAAGTGACTACTCACAAAGCATAATTATGTTCATGACCAGAGAGGTATTGAATAGCATTAAGGATCTGAACATATAATCTTCCACCGAGTAATCCAACTAGCATCAACTACAAAGAATAATTAACACTACTAGCAACCTTACAAGTACCAATCGGAGTCGCGAGACGGAGATTGGTTACGAGAGATGAACTAGGGTTTGGAGATGAGATGGTGCTGATGAAGATGTTGATGGTGATGAGTCCCCTCCGATGAGAGGAGTGTTGGTGATGACGATGGCGATGATTTCCCCCTCCGGGAGGGAAGTTTCCCCGGCAGGACGGCCCTGCCGGAGCTCTAGATTGATTCTGCTCAAGTTCCGCCTCGTGGCGGCAGTGATTCCTCCCGAAAGCCTCCTCTTGATTTTTTCTGTGACAAAACCCTCCTTATAGCAAAAGATGGGAGCCGTAGGAGCAACAAGGGGCCCACAAGCCACCTAGCCGCAACCAGGGGGGTAGGCCGCGCGTGGCAGGCTTGTGGCCTCCTGGTGGCTCCCCTCCGGCACCTCTTCCGCCCAGTATTTTTTATAAATTCCAAAATAATTCCTCGTTGATTTTGACAGCTTTTGGAGTTGTGCAGAATAGGTATCTCAAACTTGCTTCTTTTTCAGACCAAAATTCCAGCTGCCGGCATTCTCCCTCTTCATGTAAAACTTATAAAATAAGAGAGAAAAGACATAAGTATTGTACCGTAAAGTGTAATAACAGCCCATAAAGCGATAAATATCAACATAAAAGCATGATGCAAAATGGACGTATCACCGAGTGACCTAAATGTGAAAATATTCCGGCTCATAACTTTAGACACTTCAGGCGAGTACTCCTTTCATCACGTTATAAGCAAGATATAGCTCTCGCGCATAAGCGGGGGGACATTATTTTTTATAGGACTAGGTTGGGCCAAGATTGTACATGATATGTTGGGCTCGAGTGGCCTATGTTTACAAATCGAGTGGGGTCGAGTGGACTAGGGTGGGCTCGAGTGGGCTATGTTTACAAAAGATGGAGGCAAATTTCCACATACTACTATACAGGAATTCCATTCTAGAAAAGTTTCAACGAAAAACACGATTTCAATTTTGAGTCCATTTTTTGCTTTAGTTTTATAAATATACGTTCCCATTTTTATATTTATGCTCCATTTTTAGAAAACATAACAATGATAAGTTTACGCTCCATTTCCATCCCAAATGAAAACCATACGTATTTTCAGCGGGTAGTTGAGGACCTCATCATAATAATCTATTATCTGGGCTATGTACCTAATAACCCTTGGCCTTCTACCATTTGGGAAGGTGGCCGCAAGTTATTTGTTAAGCCCTTATATAAATTTGGGTGACACTCATTCTTTTCTTACTGATATCATATATATAGTCTGATTTATTAGAATATTTCACACTACATAGTATGAATATCTATCTTTTTCGAGTATGTCTAGGTTTTTTCCGTCTCCCATCAGGGCCGTCACTGGTCCGCCTCGCCTCCCCTGGCCTTAGGGCCATGATGGCGCTATGGATCCTGACCCTTACAGGTGAGAGGGCTGCTCCGTTTTTAGATATTACTTTGAGTTTTGTTAGGGTATATGTCTTGCTTGGGAAGGCGAGACGGTAGCAACTCCCTGAAGATGGAATAATGTTCTCCTCACCTAGCCTCCGTTCCGATGGTGCGTCTTGCACAGTCGGTGGGCGTGTGGAGATGTGTGTCCAAAAGATCTATCTTTGATGGATCTTCTTGGATATGTTCGTCGTTCATCTACTTTGTGTGGTTTCAAGTTGGATCCTTCTGATCTACGCTACTCTTCATTGGCGATGATTCTTGTTCTGGTGCGTCAGTCCTATAGGGCCTTAGCACGACAACTTCATGTTTGTCTACTACAACAGGTTTTGTCCATTCTACCGAGGGAGATGCAATGACGGAGGCACGCCTTTGACTCGTTTCAGTTCTTGTAGTCGTTGCTAGGTGGTCCATGAATCTAGATGTAATTTTTATTATTTCTAGTGTTCATTATACTGTCATGATTGGAGATGAATATGTTGTAGTTATCCCACTACACCTGGCCATAACTCGGATAGGGTGTGGTCTAACAAAGCCCGAAGCAAATAACCTAGGACCGGGCCTAGGCCCGTCTCCACTGCCAGGCCTAAAATCCCGTCAGGCCTGGGCTAGGCCTCTTTCTTAAGTTGCAGATATGTAAAGCCCCAGCCTGGCCTCGCTTGACCGTTGGGCTAAAAATCTAGGCCTAGGCCCGACCCATGGGCAAGGTCGGGTTGGGCCGGGTCAGGCTTTTTCGGGTCGAGCCGATCAGGCCGAGTTTCTAGTGCCCACGTATATTTACCACACAAAAAAATATATCGAATCAAAAACTTTGAATGTTTTCCTATTTTTATTAGATTAGAAATTTGGCTTCAGAAACCCGCAATTTATTTATTTGTTCTTACATAACAATCATTTAAATTCAATACATCTTGAATTTATTTATATGCAGGTTATATACTATGATTTAGGTTAAACTTATGACTAATTAAAAACAAAACCTCGCAAATATTATCAAAACTATTGAAACATAATGCAAGTTTTTTAAATTAAACATATAAAAAATAATTATTCCAAAATCATAAATTATTGCACTAAAATGTCATTACATATACTTATTTACTCACTTGGTAGTGCACTCTAATTCGTTGAAATTTTATTACATTTACAATTTTATAACATTTTAATGTTTTGCTAAGAAAATAGTAGATCGTAAAGATGATTATTGATAACAAACAAATAACTTATAAATAATCTAAAATTTATGGATGTAAAAACAGAATTAAATGCATCTAGTCAAAACAACTCGAAAAAATATATCTCATGTCTAGTAAAATTAGTAATACTAGTCGTGAACCCGTGCTTCGCACGGGATAGTTTCATAACACTATACCGAAACCATATTACAAAAGCTTGTGAGATGTACCATCTGAATCTATAGGTATGAACCGATAGCTTTAATAATTAATGGAATGCATTTCTACAAATAAGTTTTGGATACATCGGATGAACAATTATTTAAATCATGGATAGAAAGATATCGTGCTATCACACCTTATATTGTTTATGTTTCCAATTAATATACAAAAGAAATAGATCTTAGAGGACTATTTGATGCATGAATTGTCAACTTAAGAGTACATTTGTTTGTCCCGTATCAAAATCATGTGGAGTTATTGAACACATTGCTTATGCCTATTTATGCATATACCAATTTGATTCACACAATTGTAGTTCTTAGTTCTTCGAGCACCAATTATTGTTCTAGTATGTCCATGGAATCCAGTAAATTTTCATGACACTACAAATATTTTTAGACAAAACCTACGCATTATTTTGTAGTAATTATATTAGTCTTCATTTCAAAGTTTTCTAAGGTTTACCGAAGGCATTTGGAAAACATCATTATGTGTGATGTGCTGCGAGTACTACATTTTAAAATGCCATATGTGTTAACCTTTTCTTTCCTTCATCAATATATTTTTTGTTTTCTTTGGTAAATAATGCAATTCTATCAGAAACAAAAAAATAGTATCATGCATGCACATGGTATACTTCCAATTACTTGATAGAAAATTAAGTTGCTTAGAATTGCATCTTAGTCAAGTGAGTGAATAATTGGCAATTATCAAATGACATGACAAAATAAATTGTATTATGAAAGATAAATTTGAATTCAAAAATATCAAACATATGAAAAATCAAATAAGTTCCACAACTTAGAGCATGATTATGTTGCACACTGAGGCAAAAAAGCATATAATTAAATAATACGACATTATACATATTAAGATATGGATGTGTCTATATACACATTTTATTGTAGATAGTATAGTAAGACATTTTCTGTCAAATTTTTTCACGTAAGAGAGAGAAAGATTAGTCCACCAGGAAAAGTATTTTTGAACCGGTTGCAACCTGTGGTCTATCTATTCCTACAACCGTGTGGGGCTTTCCAAAGAAAAAAAAATGTTGTTCCATGGTAGTGTAGCTTTTTAGGCCATGTTCGTTTTATTTATAGAATGACGTCCATCTATCCTACGTGAGGCTATTGGACTTGTTGTCCTATAGGTACCACCTGATTTTTTTTCTCTGGCGGAACAAAGAACGACACATATTTTTTCTTAACCTCAGTTAATCTACAACGTAATAACTCGGTCCTACCAGATGAACATGGTAATTCTTTGAGAGTTTCTAATTAGTATAAGTATAGAAGTATATATTGTTCACCAAATATTTTTGTCGTGGAATGATAATATATTTACTCAATTAAAAAGGAAAAATTCAGAGAGCCTTGCTGTTTCTATCTTGATTTTTTCAGTAATTCAAAATTTGGGATGGCATAATAAAATGAACAAATAATAATTAACTAAATAATTGTTGAACCTATACCTTCTACTCATAATTGGAATAGACATGCATTTGGAAAATAAGTTTTCTTCGTACAAATGTTTCTTTACTAATTATGTTTGTGTACCTATTATAGAGATAAAGAAGGACCCATTTAAAAATATTATTATGATTATAAAAATAGAATTCATCCTGCATCCACTATCAACGGTGCATCCACTATCAACGGTCCTGCCTGTGCATTCTATGTCATAGGCTTTGTATGACATTGCTTTTGGATGCTGAACTCCTTTTGGTAGGGAATTTTGAAATGAAAATTTGTATGGATGTTGTAATAGTTAAGAGCTATCAATGAGAATTTGTATGGCTTAAACAACTACAGCCACACCTACGAAATCGTGTGCATCGCCCTATACTTTCCTTTTGACCATCCATCTATCACTCAAGCGTATATAACTGCTTGCATACATATATTACCTATGTATGTACAGCTGCAGATCTTTTTCGGTCAACCGCCGATGCATCGACGCCAGCAACCTGTGCTAAGCGAAAGCTCATCCATGAACTTATGTAATGGTTCAATTTTCAAATAGTTAAAAAGATTAGAATATACAACTGCATGCAAGCAATACCTACCTGACTACATCTGAACTCACGCCGCCGCCTTGCCGGCACATGCATCCTCTCCATGGCGGCCATCCACCAGCAAGTGCATGCACGGTCCACGGGCTGCCTGTGCCTCCACCCTGGTAGCCTTCCCACGAACAACCGCCAGTCTTGGTTCTCGCCGGCCAGCTTCCTCCGCATTGACACCAACATGATTTTTTTTCGGTTTCCTTTGGTAGTACTCTCGCATAGAACGTGTTCATTGTTTCCTCTTTTTCTTGCGTGAGAGACCAGGACTAATGACGACTATGCTTGAATACCCACAGATATTTTCTGTCTTTTTCTTTTCACGTAAGAGAGAGAAAGATTAGTCATACCAGGAAAGTATTTTTGAATTGGTTGCAACATGTGGTCTATCTATTCTTACAACCGTGTGGGGCCTCCCAAAGAAAAAAAATGTTGTTCCATGGTACTGTAGCATTTTAGGCCATGTTCATTTTATTTATAAAAATGACGTCCATCTATCCTACCGTGAGGTTATTGGATTTGTTGTCCCATAGGTCCCACCTGATATTTTTTTCTCTGGAAACAAAGAACGACCCATATTTTTTCTTAACCTCGGTTAATCTACACCGTAATAACTCGGTCCTACCAGATGAACGGCTCATATTTTCTGATTAACGTGGTAATTCTTTGAGAGTCTCTAATTAGTATAAGTATATAGATATAACAAATATTTATAGTAAACTTTTTTATTTCATGTTGACTAATATTTTGTAATATATAACAAATATTTCTTTGATATATGTCTTCAATAATGCTTTGGTATAAATATTAGAACTTATAATGCAATCATAGTCTCTATGGTAATGTGATACATATTTGTTGTATGATTGCAATATTACCAACGCAAATACATTTCTTGAGCTAAACCTCAACTACATTTGTCCGAAACCATGTTTTTCTTAGTTCACTTCCAGTTTTGTTGTTGTTATAATGAATTTTTCGCATGTAAGCAAACCAAAAGTACCACATTACTTCACAGATTAATTTAATCATTTTTATTGTAGTATTGTGATGTTTCACGCATCCTTCTCTAGTGTTTTTATGTGTACTTATCCATTGTGATATTTATCTACAAAACTCTCTAGAGTGTTCTAGAGTGTATAAACGTACCAAATAACTTCATAGAGTTTTCCAAAGTGCAAGAATACCCAAGTTTAAGCGTATTTAGATAAATATGTTTTAAATGTTTGATTAACCAACATGTAGTTTGTATCTCGAATCCTCTCGACCACTCACTACTAGGGAAAACCATAGTAGTAGAGCAGGTTTTCTACCTAGTAGTAGCGCGAAGTCCGCGTTACTGCTAGGGCGCTACAACTAACTTTTAACAGTAGACCAGCGCTATTGTTAATACATTTGTCAGTAGTGTTTGTCCTGTTTATGCTACTGCTAATTAGTAGTAGCGCAATATGTTGCCCATGCTGCTCCTATTCGGTTGTATTTCGTTTTTCTGTTATGTACTATATTTATACACTGTTATACAAAATTTGATAGAATAGCAATTAAGAGATTGTTATATCATTATGATCATGATGAATTATTATACGATTGGATGAAAGAAACGCGGATTAGGTTCAAGTGGATGGAGGGATCCATTCACATGAATCTAATCCGCGTTTGTTCCACTCACTGATTTAATAACTCATCATGATCATATCACCATCATCATTGTCTTATAAGAACTCATCATCATAATAACAACTCATCATCATCATCTATGAGGCATATAACAACTCATCGTTCTAACACATTCTAACACATAACTCATAGTCATCATCATCATAACAACTCCTCCTCATGATGATCGACATAACCAATACTAGTTGATTGTCCATAGCACATGATGAGTACTACCTAGGATCTACCCCTCTCTTAGGTAAAATAGCATAAAACAAGTAAACCGACCATTTCTATAATGGAGAATGGAGATCCACATGTCTCCAATTTGTGTCTTTCGCACATTCATGTTGTCTCCAATGGTTTGCATGCGCGCATTCATTATTTTGCTCCATTCTTTGATATTGAGCCAGCCATCTTTTAAAGAAATCGAGTATGCAATGCGGTAAGCCGCCGACGGAGTTGGTCGGAAGCTAACCATATGCATATGCCCTTCAGTAAACATAATGTCAGGCACAACCTCCTTTGGGAGCTTCTGTTGAAGACCATAATATTAATATATATAGTAAGCAATGTTGTTTACTTAAGAAGAATCTATGCAACCATAGTTAACAAAATCATACCATGTTTTTTGTAGTGAAGTTATCATCAAGGAACTCGTGAACTAGTGGCACCTATCCACTTATATTTGGTCTTATTTGATAGTTAGTCTTAAAAGTATCAACATCATTTATAAATAAGAGAAGAGATCTTTCTCCTCACAAGTTAGCTCGGAGCCATAACTCTAATACGTCTTGTCTACAGCGTTCCGAGGTTTTTTTTGAGAACCGGAATAAGGTGTCAATTATAAATAAAATAGTTTAGTAGGGATGAACACCAACTATTTTTAAATAAATAATATAAATTACTTAACAAATTTGTTTGGCAAACTCACATAGAGCTAAAACCGGAAGCATATCCACATCCATCCAAATGTCAATTTATCTTCAATATCATCTTCACGACGAATATCAAAGGTTATTTGCATATCCTCCTTAAATCTATATGCCTTGCATAGAGCTTCCCAGTTTGAGCAACCAAAAAGTGAGTGATTAACTACATTGTATAGTTTAACCCGAAAAGCGTATCCATGATTAGTCCTCGGGTGAGCTCTCCTCGTCTCCATATTCTCACTATCTTGGAAACCAAGCTTCTGCAAGACATACGTCTTGCATGGAAGGGATGCACTAGTCAAATTCTAAAAAAGGAAATCACACGTTGAAACAAAGAAAAACAGGTCATGATTAATTACCAAAAAACACTTGTCATCATTGCGTACTGTAAAAACATTAATGGTCTCGCCTAGCTTGATGTTGAAGAACCTACCATTTTACAGGTGAGGCTTATTGCACATACCTCGATCGCCGCCGCAGTAATCACACTTACGGATCCTAGCATCATCAGGCATTTCCTGTGTTCATAATGCAAAGATTATAAATCGATGGCAATTACCAGGAATTCAACACACAAATCACTATTCAACACTGGTTGACTTTCGGTCTGTCGATTCTTTCCTTGAAAACTCTCATCTCACGTGGTGTATATGGTGGGAGATACCTCTACGATATATTTGACCTTCGATGATAGTTGCTCCTCCCTTTGTTCCTGAGTGCATTACGCCAAAATGTATAACACACAGGAACGAAGGAGATGCGACCCCCACGAAAACCGTCAGGATTCTTCCTCTCTGATATTTCGATCGTATATGGTGGACACTCCCTCACCAATTTTTTGATCGTCGATGATGGTCGCTCTTCTCCTCCTTCCCGTGCATTACCAAAAGGTATATTGTGAGAAAGAAGAGGAAGAGCGACCCCCATGAGTCCATGACAACAGTCGGCATTCTTCTTCTATCATATATTGTGGACACCTCACTGATTTTGTGACCGTCATGTATGGAGCCACGACAGACTAAAAGTCAACCCAAAATGTTGTTTAATTCTTTTTAGGCAAATCTAGAGCGGTCGATATTTCCTATATTCTAGCACAAGTCATACTAAAATTCACAAAAAGATTTTGGCATGAACTTTGCTAAAATCAGTACATATCAAACACCCGAAATTTGATGGAAGAAAATTGAATCCACATTCTGACAAAACGTAGGTCACTCGGATTTTCCATGCGATACAAAGAGTTAAATGCGGCCATCTTTGTCACCATATACACATAAGCTCAAGATCAACATGTCCATACACATACACATGTTATTTTTTACGCATGAACAAAGTGAAGTTCTTTTTATACAGAAAAGTTTAAACTTGAAGTGTTATCCAAATCAATTATCATTTAAAAAACTAGATTCACATTGTCACATCTACTCATCTACTACTACTAAACATTTGTGCTTGGGAATTTGTCTGGTCTTACCGCAAGATTGGAGGGGGCCGATGATGGGGAAAACTATAGGAGAGGGACGAGGGGGAGGGAGGAGGAGGGGCGGCTAGAGGAGAGGGAGGAGCAGAGCGGCTCGAGGAGGGCGGAGGGAGGAGGAGGGGCGGCTGGAGGAGGGAGGAGGGAGAAGGAGGAAGGAGGGGGAGGAGGATGTGGTGGTGGTGGATGAGAAGGCTTACTCAGGCCATGGGATGGCAGCGACGATGATGGCAATGCGGCGATGGCAGAGAGGGTAGGAGGAGAACTGATGATGGTGTGAGGTTGAGCACATGAAGAGTGAGGAGCAGGCGACAAGGGGATAAGGTTGGCTTAGGAGCAACGCGGTCCACGGAATGTCGCTACTGCTAAACCATTAGTTTTAGCGCGTGAGCCAGGTCGACGCTACTCCTAAGATGGGATGGGCAACTGGGCCCGGGCAGGCCACAGTAGCAACATGGTCGAGTGGCCCACGCTACTGCTAATGGGTTTAGCAGTATCGTTGGCCCGTGGACCGCGCTGCTATTCTGGCCAGCCCATGGGGCACGACGGGCTCCCCTTAGTAGTAGAGTGTGTCTGACTTAACCGTGTTGCTGCTGCACCACACCTGTAGTGGGTGCACCATGCACACGCTACTGCTAAAACAGTAGTGTGTCCCTCTAAACATGCGCTATTGTTAAACCTCTACCTATAAGGTTTTTCCTAGTAGTGACTCTATCACATTGTTGGTGCTCACCTTCCGTCAATTTTGCCCTTTTTGAACTTCGGATTGGGATGGAGCGGGGTGGGGTGCTTTTTTACTTTGCATAAGTATCATACAATTAATAACATCCAGGAGTATGTGATACGTCTCCAACATATCTATAAATTTTGACTGTTCCATGCTGTAATATTATCATTCTAGGATGCTTGTAGGGTGTTTATATACCTATTGAAATTGTTTTGAGCACTAACTTATTAACCAAGTATCCAATGCGAGTTGTTGTTTTTTTTTTGCATGTTTTTGGCTTTTTAGGTTTACAATACCAAACGAGTTCAATTGCCATGAAACTTTTTAATGATTTTTTCTGGACAAAAAAGACATGGAATCTTCGGGGGGAGACCATATGTTGCACGAGGTAAGGAGCACACAACAGGGCACGCCTAGTGGGTGGCCACACCTTGATGTGTGATACCCCCCTTATATGGCCCCCAATGTCCCACTCTGGCCTATAAATTCTAAAATATTCCAAAACCCTACGAGATCCAACAAAAACACTACTTCCGCCACTGCAAGTCTCCGTTCCACCGTGTGCTCATCTCAAGCCCTGTTCTGGTGCCTTACCAGAGGGGGGATCGATAAAGGTGGGCCTCTACATCAACCTTGCTGCTCCCATCGTGATGTATGAGTAGTTTACCACACGCCTACGGGTCCATAGTTAGTACATAGAAGGCTATCTCTCTCTCTCTCTTGACCTTCAATACAATGATCATCGCATCTTCGCTTTGATCTATCTGATGTAATACTTTTGTGCGGTGCGTTTGTTTGGATCCGATGAATTGTGGGTTACGTTTAGATTATTCATGATAAAGATTTGAGTCTTCTTTGAATTCTATTATGGTTTTTAGTTGCATGATTATTATATCTTCGTAAATCTCTCCGGACTATTGAAATAGTTTGGCCAACCAGATTGATATTTCTTCAGTGAGAGGGGTGCGTTGTAGTGGGTTCAATCTGGCGGAGTTCTATATCCAAGTGACAGAAAGGGAGAAGGACACGTCTTTCTATTGTTGCCACTAAGGATAAAACAATGTGGTTAACTCATATATTGATTGAGTTCTCTTTATCTACATCATGTCACTGTTCTCCAAGCATTACCCTGTTTTACTTAATACTCTAGATGCATGTTGGATAGCTGTCGATGGGTGGAGTAATAGTAATACGTGCATGCAGGAGTCAGCCTATTTTCTTATGGACGTGATGCCTATATATACATGATCATTGCCATGAATATCACATAACTAATTGTTTTTCTATCAATTGCCCAACAGTAATTTGTTTACCCACTCTATGCCTACTACATGAGTTATGCCACTAGGGAAGACTATGGCCCTAGGGTCTATTCACTTATAAGTTTACAAATGCTAAAATTACCATGCTGCCTTTATTTACTTTGAAATTATCAAATATCATCGATATACTTTACTTGCTTGCTAATAACAAGTCCAAGGGGATTGCCAACCCTCTTGTTCGCGTTGGATGCATGTGTTTTCTTCTTTTTGTGCAGTCGTTGAAGATGGGGGTTGGTTGTTACTCCTATTGGTTCGATAAATCCTGGTTCTCTACTGAGGGAAATACTTATTTATATTGTAATGCATCACCCGTTCCTGTTCATGGTAAACCCAACGCAGATCACGAGTATCAGGAAGGATTTCTAGCAACGTTGACGGGGAGTATCACGAACCTACTATCAAGTACCTTCACACAAATTATCATTCAAGTGTTCTTATTTCTATTTTCTGTTATATTTAGCTTGCTTCATAAAAACCAAAAATGCAAAAATATTTACCCTTGTTAGTTCCTAGTTTATTTCTTTGCTTGCTTGAAATTTTCTTATCACGTCCGAGTTTGCAATTAGTGGTGCTTCCGCCTCTAGCGCGGAAGCCCTTGAATACCAACTTCACCTTGTGATAAGAATGTTAAAAGATTTTTTGATGAATTTGGTAATTAAATAAAATCTTAATAATCTTGTGGATGGTGATCCTTCTAAGCGGGAACCTATTAATGATGAAATCCATGTCCTCTATGATGACCCATATGAGGATGATGATGCTAGTAATGATATCATGAATATTAAGAATCTCTTTGAACCTTTGGAATCACCAAATATATTTGAAAAAGGTGATTTATTGAGTGCTATTTTGGAAGAGTTAGTCCTAAAAGATATGTAAAGGTCCAATACTTGAATCGTATGCATTATGCCTAGCTAGGGCGTAAAATAATAGCGCTAGTTGGGAGGCAACCCAATAATTATCTTAATTTTTTGTTTATACTTTATGTTTGTGTGTGATAACATGCTTGTTGCCTCTATAATGATTGTGTTTTTATATTTAAATTAGTGTTTGTGCCAAGTAAAGCCTTTGGGATGATTTGAATGATAGTAGAACTGATATGGTGGAAAAACAGAAACTTTGACGTCTAGTGCAGAATTTTTGTGTTTTTATTGGAATTGTTTACATAGTATTGTTATACAAATTCCTCAGGACTTCATAAGTTCTAAGAATTTTTGGAGTTACATAAGTATGGTACTTAATTATATCATTCAGATTATTCTATTTTAGACAAATTCTGTTTTTGCTTGCATAGTTTGCTTGTTTTGATGATGTCACGGATCGTATCGGGGGTATAAGTCATGGAGAAGTTATAATATAATAACTTATGAAATAATAATGTATGAATCAATTTATAACAGTACCTAATTTGATATGATTAATATACTAAAGGATCTCACGAAGTTTCTGTTGAGTTTTGTGTGCTGAAGTTTTTAAGTTTTGGGTGTTATATATCACGATGGATGAAGGAATAAGGAGCGGCAAGAGCCAATCACAGGGATTCCCAAAGCACCCCAAGGTAATATTATAGAAATACTCAAGCGTCTAAATTTGGGGATGCCCCGGAAGGCATCCCCTCTTTCATCTCAATCCATCGGTATGTCACTTGGAGCTATATTTTTATTCATGACATGATATGAGTTTTGCTTGGACCGTCGTTTGCTTCAATTTTCTTTTGTTTTAGTTTTCCACAATCTTTGTTCTCTGAATACAACCACTTGAGAGAGACACGAGATCACCATGATTTATTATAATACTCTATGTGCTTCACTTATATCTTTTGAGCTTAGCAGTTGCTCTAGTGCTTCACTTATATATTTATTAGCATGGTGGCATATAGACTTAAAAGAAATTGCAGACTCATTCTTCATTTATATTTGTTTGTGAGTTAATAAATAGCGACGGTAATTTGCATGGGTTATAAGACTACTCCAAAAATAATAGGTATTCAATGAGTGCATAATCAAAACCACATGTAGCCCATAAAAGATAAATCATGGTTAATGATATTAATATGGTAATGTGAAAAAACATGAGTGCATGATTATTGGTTAATATAAGTATCATGAATTAGAGGTTGTTAACTTGTCGTTCATCCAAATATTTTTATGGCATGGTGATGATGTGTGAGCATACTTATTCCTGGTTGAAATCCTAGTGTTGTTTTAAGTCACAGGCGTGCGATGGGTAACTCCTACCAACCTCCTTCCTAGGGTCATGCTAGTAGTGCTTTGCTTTGAGAGAGCTAATAAAATCTTGTAATAAGTATGTGAGTTCTTTATGACTAATGTGAATCCATGGATATACGCACTCTCACCTCCACATATTTGCTAGCCTCTTCGTCATCGTGCATTGCCCATTCTCACCTCGTGGATCGGTACAACCTTCGCCGGCGCATCCAAAACCTGTGACATGACACGCTCTGTTGCACATAAACCTCATTATATCTTACTCAAAACAGCAACCATACCTACCTATCATGGCATTTTCATAGCCATTCCGAGATATATTGTTATTCAACTTCCACCTTCACATCATATGGCTTGTACTTCCATTGTCATATTACTTTGCATGATCATATAAGCTGACATAGTATTTGTGACAAAGCCACCGTTCATCATGTTTATACATGTTACGCTTGATCATTGCACATCCTAGTACACTGCTAGAGGTATTCATATAGAGTCATACTACAGTTTTCTCATGTTGAGTTGTAAGTAAATAAAAGTGTGATGATCAACATCATTAGGGCACTGTCTCAATGAGGAAAGGATGATGGAGACAATGATTCCTCTACAAGTCGGGATGGAACTCGGGAAGAAAAATGAAAAAAGGGAGAAAAGTGGGAAGAGAAAATATGGAAGGAACAGTGCTACTACCTCTTTTTCTACATTTGCGCCTCAAAGTGACACCATGTTCTTCATACAGAGAGTCTCTTGTTTTGTCACTTCCATGTGCTAGTGGGATTTTTGTATTATAGAACTTGGCTTGTATATTCCCATGACGGGCTACTTCAAATGCCTCAGGTCTTCATGAGCATGCCCACCCACTTAGCTTTACCTATGCTTTCATACACTTATAGTTCTACTGCATCCGTTGCATCACAATCCCTACTCCTCGCCTTGATATCTATTGAAGGGCTTCTCCATAGCCCGTTGATACGCCTAGTCGATGCGAGACTTTCTTCTCCACTTTCATCCCTTTGAAACCCACCACCATATTCTCTTCCACCTTCATGTTATATCCATGGTTCACACTCACATATTGAGTGAGTAATAAAAAGTTGAAACGCGTTAAAGAGTACGATCCAATTTCCTAACTCGACATTGTAGTGCTTAACATTTGTATTTATGTGGTGAAGACGGAGCCATGTTATGCTTATATGATAAAATGAATAGGGGATGAACATTCTTTAAGGATTGTATATTTTGAAACTTGATGATTATGTTACTTATGTTTATGCATATGACTATGTTGATGTTTATTGATTCATCGTTTCTCTATGATTAAACCTGCAATAAATTACATGTTGGGTAGCATGTCACGTCAAAAATTCTGTTTTTATCACTAACCTACTCGAGGACGAGCAGGAATTAAGCTTAGGGATGTTGATACATCTCCAACGTATCTATACTTTTTTATTATTCCATGATATATTATTTTCATTCTAGGATGCTTTTAGGATGTTTATGTACCAATTAATATAATTTTTGAGCACCAACCAATTAACCCAGTGCCCAATTCCGGTTGTTGCTTTCTCCATGTTTTTGGCTTTTCAAGTTTACAATACCACATGGAGTCCAATGGCCACGAAACTTTTTTATGACTTTTTTTGGACCAAAAGAAGACATCGAAGCTTCGGTAGGAGACCACACGTTTGATACGTCTCCAACGTATCTATAATTTTTTATTGTTCCATAATATTAAATTATCTATTTTGGATGTTTTATATTCATTTATATGTTGTTTTATATCATTTTTGGGACTAACCTATTAATCTAGAGCCTAGTGCCAGTTTCTGATTTTTCCATGTTTTTGAGTATTGCAGATAAGGAATATTAAACGGAGTCCAAACGGAATAAAATCTCCGGAAATATTTTTCTTGGACGAGAAGACACGCAACAAACTTGGAGTGGGGGGCAAGGCAATTGCCGGGAGGCCACAAGCCTGCATGGCGTGCCCTGGGGGCTGGCCGCGCCCCTTGGCTTGTGGGCCCCCTGCAGGTCTCCTATCCCAATTCTTCGGCCTAGAAATTCGCAAATATTCCTGTATCGCCAAAGAGAGCCACGAAAATACTTTTATGCCGCTGGGAGCCTTTGTTCCTGAGAGATCCATTCTGGGAGCCTTTTCCGGTAATCTGCCGGAGAGGGAACTGATCACAGAGGGCATCTACATCAACTCCATTGCCCCTCCGGTGATGTGTGAGTAGTTCACCAGAGACCTACGGGTCCATAGCTAGTAGCTAGATGGCTTCTTCTCTCTCTCTCTCTTTGATCTTCAATACCATGTTCTTCAAGATCTTCATGGAGATCTATCCGATGTAATACTTTTTTGCGGTTTGTGGAGGAAGAAGACTGCGAATGGGTTTAAGAGCAATGCCCTAGTAGCCTGGGAATCAGTTTGCCGCCCCAAAGAAAATGGGGGCGTGGGGGTCTTGAATCTCAAGCTGCAGAATGATGCTATGCTCCTGAAGATGCTACACAAATTCTACAACCGAAGTGAAATCCCATGGATATCGCTAATCTGGAACACACACTAGAGTGATGCAATGCCCCATGCACGAGATCAGTGTGGCTCCTTTTGGTGGCGGGAACTGACTAAACTTATGCCGGTGTTCCAAGGGATAACGCGGGTCATGATTAACAATGGCCTCTCATCGCTCTTTTGGAAGGATGACTGGAACAATGTCGTCTATGCAGAAAAGTTCCCCCGTGCTTTATCTTTTGCTAGCTCTGAGGATGTTTCGGTTCAGACCTTCCTGGGGACAAGCTCGCTGCAGGAAGCTTTCTCGCTGCCGCTGTCGGAACAAGCGCATGAGGAGCTCAAGGTGATGCGGCAGGAAATTAGAAGTGTTCAACTAAACCCTAGAGGGGATGACTAGGTATGTGCCTGGGGAGCTGACACTTTTACGACGGCAGCGTACCGTCGGTTCTACTTCGGAGGAGCCACGGTCCATGCAGCATTTAACTGGCTGTGGAAAACGAAATGTGTCCCAAAGATTAAGGTGTTCGGGTGGTTCTTGTTGATGGACACACTTAATACGAGGAATATGCTCAAACGAAGGCATTACTATCGGGTCTACTTTGGACTGCATGCTGTGTGACCAACGCGTGGAGGAAACCCTTGAACACCTCTTCTTTGAATGTCACTTTAGCCGACGTTGTTGGGATATGCTAAACATCAAATGGTCGGATCGACGACATAGGCTGGAGACTGCAACATCAGAGGACGGCGCACCCCCGAAGCATGTTCATGGAGATTTTCCTAGTGGCGGCCTGGAGTCTATGGAAAGAACGAAATAACAAGTGCTTTGAACGTATAACCCCCTCTCTGGGGTTTGGCGACGTAGATTCGTTATAGACTTCTCCAACCTTAGATATCGTGTGCCTGCTAGCAAGGTGCAGATCATAGATAACATTGTTGCAACCCTAGCTGACGCCTCCTAATATGTAACTCTTCCCTACCCACCTCACCCCCCTCCCCCACCCACACCCCCCAATGTATATGTGTAATTGTTGGCTTTATATATACATGCAGTAGGAACATATCCTACTGTCTTACATTCAAAAAAATGATAAAAAGATGGGGTTTTCATCATATTGCTTGAGTTTATCCCTCTAGATCATGTCATCTTACTTAATATGTTATTGTGTTCTTTATGAACTTAATACTCTAGATGCAGGCAGGAGCCGGTTGATGTGTGGAGTAATAGTAGTAGATGCAGAATCATTTCGGTCTACTTGACACAGACGTGATGCCTATATGCATAATCATTTCCTTGGATATCTTCATAATTATTCGCTTTTCTATCAATTGCTCGACAATAATTTGTTCACCCACCGTATTATTTTCCTTTATGAGAGAAGCCTCTAGTGAAACCAATGGCCCCCGGGTCTACGGGATTGATACCTTGGTTCTCAACAAATTGAGGGAAATACTTATCTACTTTGCTGCATCACCCTTTCCTCTTCAAGTGAAAAACAACGCAAGCTCAAGAAGTAGTAATTCTCTACCGAAGAAAATACTTATCTATATTGTGTTGCATCACCAGTTTCTCTTTAGAAAAAACCCAACAGAGATCACAAGTATCAATATCTACCATTAAAAGCTGTGCATGTTGATGTTGATCATTTGTGCTTTTCCTACAAAAGAACTTGTGTAAGCTTGGAGATACCAATAATTTGTATAGAAAAAGATTTCACGTCTATATAGCCATGTGAAATTGTTTTGAGTATTTGTTTTGAACTACCAAATGTTTTTTAAGTTGGGCTTAAAGGAGTAAAAGATCTATGTGGAGATTTTTTGTGAACATTTCGAGAAATAAGATGCACGCTCTGGTTTTTCCAAATGAACATTGTTCTCAAACACCTTATTGCCCATCAAAGACGTAGCAAAGCTGGGATCATGCCCCGAACTAAACCTGGGCATGGACAGCCAGGTTCAATAACCCGACCCAGCCCGACCCAAAATACCAGGGTCGGGCTTTATGTTCGAGTCAGGTTCGGGCTTGAAAACTAAGCCTGATAATCACTTTGGATTGGACTCGAGCTTGAGAAAATAATCATTTTACATGGAGGCCTGGCCCGGCCTAAAATCCATGTTTTTAGTTCATTCGGCCGGGCTCCTGCCTGAATAATTATTTTTTTGGCTGGGCTGACTAAGCTCAGGCTTGTGATTTTTAGTTCGGCCTTTTTCAAGCCCAGCCAGAAACCCGGCCCGGCCCAGGATGTGCCCACGTTTACCCCGGACCAACAACCTACCTACATTAGTAAATAGTATTCCCTTCGTACCTAAATATAAGTCTTTTAAGATATTTTACTAGATGTCTACATACGGAGCAAAATGAATGAATCTATACTTTCAAATATGTCTATATACATCCGTATGTAGTTCATTAGTTAAACCTTTACAAAGATTTATATTTAGAAACGGAGGGAGTATGAAACAGTATTCTGATTGCCACAGTGAACGAAGAGACGAGCCGCCATGCCCCAGGCCATGACTGTGGTAGCCTCGGGCCGGGCTACGCCCCTGCTGCCCGTTGAGGTTGTCAATAGGAGCTTACCGAACTCCCCAAAGCAACCTATTGTCCTCTCTTAAGCTTAGCTGTAAACCTCGACAAAGTCCAAAACGTGTAGCTTAACCATAAAAACAAAAAGGTATCCTACAGTGCAATCGTGAGCTATCCCCATCCGGAGAGTTGAGATTAAATGAAGACAATTAGTTAATAGAATTCGCACATCAAAGTATGGTTGCCTCCGTAGTTCAGATTAACCCTTTCAAGTTTTTGACTTTTTGAACATAACTAAAGAAGTTTAATGAAGGTGGTCAAACTGAAAATGATTTTTTTACGATTTTTAGGCCTTCATAATGAGTCGTTCTGTTTGGCATATATTGTCTCACCCCTTCTTGACCTGTACAATGAATTATTCGGTGCGCTCAGCTTGCTCCTTTTGCGTCAACTCACGCACTGGATGTCCGGCCGACGCTAGTCGTTGTGCGAATTTTTATCTAAAAAGACCACTAGCCGAATGTTATTGTTAAAAAAGACCACATGTGGTATGAAATGAGAGAAAAGACCCCCATTTTTCGTGACGACAGGCGCATCAAGTGACGCGTGGCATCTGTCGCCACGGGCCGAGGCGGCTGGGCCCCGCCGCCACTCGACGAGGTGGCCGGCCGGGCAGGTGACACCTGCTGCCAGCACTCCAGGCGGCGCATGCAAGAGCATGGCATGCTGTGCATGGCGCCGTGATGGGCAGCCAGCCAGGCATGGCCAGCCAGCTCGAGGCATGCATGTGAGGATGGGCAGCCTGCCGCCTGGAGTGGTGGCGGCAGGTGCCACCTGCCTGGCCGGCCGCCTCACCGGGTGGCGGCGGGGCCCAGCCGCCTCGGCCCGTGGCAGCAGGTGCCACGCGTCACCTGGCGCGTCTGCCGCCACGAAAAATGGGGGTCTTTTCTCTCACTTCATACCGCATGTGGTTTTTTTTAAATAACATTCGGCTAGTGATCTTTTTGGACAAAAATTCTCGCTGTGCATGCGTGAAAGCAAATAAATCCACGAAACTATGTTCCTATAGCTATTGAGAGTTAGACCAGAGGCAGTTACCGCTTTGGCTGGGCTCGCTTGCTTCTCTCACAGGTTGGATTACGGTTGGTGAGGCGTTTCCATCTCTGAAGGTTATCTTGGTGTAACACATGGTCCAAGTGAGAAACTCTAGCATCAATAACTCAAGCAATGCTAGTGAGTGAATAAACAAACAGCAAAAAGACCCAAAAGAAAACATTGAGATCCCTCTTCCTAGTACACCGGCATGAATATCTCAGTCAAAGGAACTTATTGTCAGATTGACCTCACAGATGAACTGAAAATGAACGGTACTGTGAGTCTGTGACTGTACAACATCCGACTTTTTGAACAGTCCGGATGCATAGTTTTGCAGAGTATGGCTGTCTTAGAGCATCTCTAGCTATAACACTGACCCGTAAAACGCGTTTACAGTTTGCGAAAAAACGATTTTGCAGGTTGGCGTAGGTGTGGATAGAGTCAGACTCCGTAAAAATAAATCCGTAAAAAAGAATATTATCTGAATATACCGATTTTAGCTTATTTTATTTTTTTGATCGTCTTCTTCCTGACGTCAATCCGGCCGTCGACGGACGGGCGGCTAGGACGGGGCAGGCGGCTACCGTCGACGGACAGACGGCCGTTGACGGATGGGCGGCTAGGACGGGGCGGGCGGTGGCCGGACCACTCCGCGAGCTAGAGCTAGCTAGCTCGTTCGAATCGATTCAGCAGAGCTAGCTAGCTAGCGTCGTTGGAACCGGATGGATTCAGCTAGAGCGAGCTAGCTAGCTCCTTCAAATCGAATCGATTCAGCTAGCTAGCTAGCTGAGCCGCAGACGGGCACGGCCAACGGGCGCAGCGGTCGGGCAGGAGTCTAGTCAGCGGGCGGGCAGCCGGCGCGCAGACGGGGACGGACGGACGGGAGCAAGCCATGAAGGTTCCGATGGCCGTTGGACTTTCGCCAACGGTCTTTCGCGTATACATGTCGTCCTTGGATTGGCTTCGAAATCCTTATTTTCACGAGTTTGACGGAGATGTTTTCAATGCTCCTTAAAAAAATTACCGTCAACACAATCTAAATCAAGAATAACATAAAACACTTGATTCTCACCTTTTCTTTAAGCAGTAATTTCCATGGAGCGATGGACTGCGGTATATAGCACCGATATCTTTTCTTTTTCTTTCTGCACGTCGGCATTGAGGACCTGCGGGATGGACCTGATGGGGGGGGGGGGGGGGGGGGGGTTGGGCTAATGGATTGCAGGCCTGCCAACGTTGATGCACTCCACTTCGGGGCACTTGTTCACCAGCGCCACCAGCACCGCCTTCCTCACGTGGCGATAGATGATGTACACATGGATGTATTGATCATGGCCGCAAAATTTTATGCTGAAATACATCAAGATGAAAGCTATACAAGGAAGAACCACATGTGTGTTTTCTCTTTTAAGATTTTCTTGAAAAAAATATTATTTTTTAATTCAAAAGCAAATTTTGTCTATTGTCCGGCCTACGTACCTAACATGAACTTCCCTTCTGCCCTCATGGAAGTTAATCATACATTTTTATTTGGTTACACTTCTTTATAAACTTTATATATGTTTGGGCAACATCATCTTTTTCTTAGACTGCTATATACGACAATGAGTAGCATATAATTGCTTTAGACTGAGAATAACATAGATGATAACATACATGCCACATAAACTGAAAGATATGATGTGTCATGTAATTAAATAGGAAAGAGACAAATAGAATTACATAATATGTTACCATCAGATAGCACTTTTCAATACAAAATGAGTCTACAAATTAATTAATAAAAAACAGATATTAATATACATATGACACTCTCCATTATGGAGGTAGTAGCATAGACAAGTAACATGTGTATGTTACTAGTCTAAGTTACTCCGCTGTGACTAGACTGAGGAACTATCCAAGTGAGACCAAGTGAGACATGTCCACCACTAATTCCTGCCCGACTGCGGTGGCTAATGTGCAATTTCCCAAAAGGGAGTACATGCATACAAAAATCAAACCTCATGTTGAAATTATTGAATTAGTTACTAAAATAGTTTCTTACATTCTTACGTAGTTGGTCTCAACTTTTTCAACAAGCAAAGTGTGCACCTTAATGTCTCACCAAGCAATGCATTTAAATTTCTTCTCCCACTAAACCATGCAAAATATGCCACATAAACGAGTCATGCATTTAACTTATAAATTATAATTTTTTTTGCATTAGTCTATGCATGTAACTTTGCCACATCATATATTCATGTTAGTCATCCTTCACATTTTTACTCAAAATGATACTTAACTGTAATTCAAAAGTTTTTTCTATTTTAGACACTTTATTTTATTAATTTTCAAGCTTACAATTTCTTTTCATTAGATTTAGCAACAATTACACATTTTTTAACAAATATACCGCAACAACGCAGTGGGAGAGAGTCATCCTCACTACTCATGTCCAATTTTTCCTCAGCGAAGAAGACACCCACGTGGACAATTCCAAGGAATTTGAAACTCACATTATGCTACTTATATTCCAAAACTATTTTGCAACAATAAACTAATCAAGTACTCCCTCCGTCCCAAAATAATTGTTTTAACTTTAATTTAACTTTGTCCAAAAATTAGTATAAAGTTGAGACACTTATTTTGAGATAGAGGCAGTATAATAAATCTCATATATTTGTATTTTCAAGCTCATATTGTTATATCTAATATCCACGTTCCATATAAGCAAGTATCATCTAAATATGTTGCCAACAATTCATGCACCAACACTTGGTGAATTGTCAAGCTTTTAAAATGACTTATCTCACGAGTCCTTAACACGATTAGTGATGTGCCTTCACCAGTGAGTTTGTATTAATAAGGGACCAATCTCATGTTGGCTTCTTTTCATAAAAAATGCATGACCAATTAGCAGATTATAGTACGTCATTACCATATTTATGGTTACTAGCCAATAATTTACATGATTGTTTTATGCATGCCAATGTTATGCCGAGCTAGAAAGTGAGTTTTCAAATATATTACCATCATGCACAAGTAGTATCATCTAAAAATAATACAAGTCATAGATGAGTGAAGTATCATACTCACTAATATGGTAACAAAATTATTATAAATCAGATTACTAAGTGACTACAATCTGGCAATCATTGACGAAAAAAAGTTAATAAAACATATTGACATGAGATGTACTTATGAAGATCTTATTATAACGAAGACAACAGGAAAAGGAGATCATCAATTTCATAAATGATTTGAGAGAAAATATTTCTTTAGTTTTTATAATTGAGATAATATCATTGATGTCATACTTATGTATTACATGCACCTTTTTCTAACAATTTTTCGTGTGCCTATGTTAGTAGGCCCCCGAGCCTCATATAATAAACTGTAGAGCGCGTCCCATGCACAACGTTGTCATTTGATTTGTTAAACAATTCATATTACACTTTTTCTTATTGGATTTCACAATGCCTCATTGTAATACTTCTATATAGAGTCTAAAAATATAATTAAGTTTTTTATTAGTTTGTTAATCATTTTAAAACAATATCAGTATTTTCTTATTTATGTGTTTCAAAATTATCACTCATATTAAATGAATCATAATGTTATATATCAAACAACTTATATTCTGAAAATTAGGTAAATTCACAATCAATTTAAAATAAATTTGTCTTAATACAATACATATATTTTAAATCAAACAAATACACTTACGAATTCCAAAAATATAAATAATTTATTTAAATGTATTTTTGACTAGCTAAACTATTAAATATAGACTTTCATGAAGAAAGAACAATATTCACAAATAAATAATTTTTGAACGGAAAGATATCTTACAAATGTAAAAATACAAATTGATGAATTTATTTTAAACCATTGTCTTTTCTATTCTTGACTAGCTAAATTAATTTAAACTAATTTCTCACATATATTTATATTGAACTCTTTTACATAATGCTAACTCGTCAATTTAGTAAATGTTTGTCATATGTCCTCAATATATCATCTTAAACAGTATTTGAGATATATTTAATACATTAGTAATGTACGAGTAACATACCTTATTTTATATTATTATAATATCTATCTATAGAAATACATGTCTTGAGATAAAGTAGAACTATATTTGTTGCAAAACATACATTTTTCGTTTACTTGGGATTGTTTAAGAAAATATTTTGTTATAACGGATTCAACTCTTATCTAAGCAATCCAAAATTATCACACTGCTTCACAAATTTATTTATATATTATATTGCTATTACAATGTGTTTATTTGTCCTTATCCATAGTAACCTTAAATATCTACAAAAAATGGTAGAGTTTTCTAGATTGGTAAGCCTAACAAATGGCTCCACATAATTTTTAAAGTGCGATAATACCAAATTTAGGTGTAACAAAATAAATATTTTTAGAAGTGTTTATGTGTCCTTATCCAAAGTGACCTTAAATATCTACAAAAAGTTGGTCGAGTGTTCTAGAGTGGCCAAGTCTAAAAAATGGCTTCATAGAATTTGGGAAGTGCGATAATACCAAATTTAGGTGTAATAAAATAAATATTTTTTTAATGCTTAAGTTTGCAACGGGTAGTTTATATTTATGGAATCCTCTCCACCACTCTCTATCGTTTTGTGTTCGTCTTTTGTCAAATCTAGCCTTCTTGTTCTTCGGATCTCGTAGGGGTGTCAAATCTACTTTGTATCACTATTGTACCATTGGTAACATACATAGCTAGAATTTAAAGTTTGTATGTTGACGTAGTTCATCTGAAAAACAAATGACCAAATTTTCTACAAAGAATGAGTGTGAACTTGGAGATACCAAGGATTTGATATCACATCTTTATAGACATGTGAAATTTTTGTAAGCTGGGCTCAAAGGAGTCAAAGGAATCTGGAGGTTTTTTGTGAACATTTCCAAAACCTAAGATGTATATTTTGTTTTTTTCCATGTGGATATTGTTCAAACCCGTTACTGTCCAACGTTCTCATTTAGAACCAACATATAAAGATAATATTTTTTGTTTTTTGAAAAGGAGGAATGCCCCCGGCCTCTGCATCAAAGAGATGCATGCAACAATCACTACTAGGAACCTAAGCTTCGCCTAGGGTTGAAAAACCGTCGCCTATTTGCAAAAACCGTCGTCTACTTATATGAGCTACGGTGCCCCCTCGGCTATTTCCCGTAGGTGATGCTTGGTCGGCCATTAACATGATATCCGACGGTACCGTGGCTTATGGTCATTGCCTACGGCATGAAGTCGATGGTGGATGGTCGGCTCTTTCATATCTGACAACGCTCATATCCTACGGTCTCCCGTTGGTTATTGCAAATTTTGACAGTTTCGTGTACCCGTCATTGTTCTCATTCCCGAAGGTTCTCGGTGACCGTCATTGTTTGTCGTTTCCGACGGTTCCCAACGACCATCGTTGTTCATGTTATTGACGGTCGTCCTCCCATCGGCATATGAACAACCAACGGTACATATACACAGTCAGATAAGGGTATGACCTACAGTATATATACACTGTGAGACTAGGTTATGACCTACAGTATATATATACTGCCAGCATTTATATCAACTGAGCATCCACTACCCTTGGTATCGATTAAATCCGAGACGTTTGTCACTGTAGGCATAGTATATAACCGAGAGTAAAAATATCGCCGTTAGCCATCAGCTGCACTCTATAATGCCACTGGTAGAGAGAGAATTTGCACTACAAAAATGAAATTTGTGTCGATCCTATAAGTTGACAATGCCAAGTATGAACAAAATAAATAGAACTTCTTTTGTGACGGAAATAAATAGAATTTACCCCAATGTGATAAAAGAGCATACTTTACTCACAAGGTATCACACTGGTCCAATGGTAGTTAGTTCCAAGTTGAAAACTACATAAGTTCTGAATCATCCATATAGATAACATGAAAATGGAAAATAAAAGGGTAAATAAAAACAATCCATCCTAAACATTTTGCATTAGATAAATTATCTTGAAATATCAATCCCTCTCTAAACTGCACCATCAAAACGTCACTTCATCTCAACACTTCCATGAAGTCATAGTCTTAATTATGTGCTTTCACTCTCGTCATTGATATTGCCACCCTCCATATGATTGTCACCAGATCCAGCATTGCTTCCAGGGCCCTAAAAATGATCATACTGCTTGTAAGAGATGAAATACACGCGATAATATAACGAAAGTGTTTTTTTAAATACACAACATGTTACAAAAAGAGAGAAGATATTTTCATGGAAACTGTTACCAAATATACAACTTGCGAACATATAAAAGGGTAAATGGAACAAGAAAACAAGGCCCAGACATCTTCTGTACGTAACAGGACTTCAGATGTTCTGAATGCTAAAGTTTTTTTATCATGACTAGCTTCTAGTAAATAGTACAGTTTGCAATCAGTATTATCTAAATCAACAAATTAACAAGTAGGTTTTAAAACTCAACACTGATCAATTATGTATAACCAAGGAAAGTACCATTCCTTTACCATCTCTGTAGTCCGTACAAGCAGCAATATATAAGTACTTCAAATCAGTAAAACGCATAAGCACAAGGCAAATTCAATATCTAGGATCAGTGGTTAATTTATAAAAAGGATGTACTTGGGCAATGTATAATAAATCCAAATCTTACATAGCCCATAGCATTTCTCTTCTACGACTTGTAATTAATTACCCCAATTGTCAAATTTATTAACAATTATTAGTTGCACTATGTGAATATTAATTAGCAGGCTAAGAAGCCATGCCCAAAGAAACAGAGAGAACCAATAAACAAACTCATGTTTCTCATACCAGTTTGGGTCCAGTTTGATCAACTTTATCTCGCTGCCTTGCTAACTCGTCATACAAATCACTATCACTGTAGTACTCATGTTCAGAATCATATGTACCCTATATATTAAAAAACAAATATTAAGTATTGGTTTGAGATCAAAAATAGAAATTTACATTAGGATTCAAGTTTCTGGAACTCTACATTTGAGGTCATCATTACTGTTTATCACAATCAGTTCGTTTTGTGTTAAACTTACCGACTCATGTTGTGCACCTTCCTCCATTAAAGTATCATAGTCCAGACCTCCTCTATATATCAATGCCTATAAATACACACAATTAGCAAAATCACCTTTCTTTATACTCCTATTCACAACAGTAGTAAACCTTACCCGCACAACTTGTGCCACACCTCGTAGCTCTTTGTTCTCATGCCTCAATTGTCGATTTTCCCTCTGTAAACACTCTTGTTCACGAGCTGATTGTTCCTGCTGTGATACCATGATCTTTGTTGCCTTAATAATGGACTTATCTATTTTGGTAAATGCCTCATCAGCAATTCTTAGTCTCCCATGTGGCATTCTACCAGTTGTTTCATAAATGACAGATCCATCGAATTCCGGATGCTCTTCTTGCCAATTTTCCCCATGCATATTTTTCATTCCATTGTCAAATGTTTCCTTTTGCAAGTAAGATGAACCAGTAAGTAACACGAAGATTGGTAGAAGAGTAGTGCAAAATGGAACTAAAAGGACTACAAACTACATAATATGCACACATGTTGAGCCAGCTATGTAATGCAACCGGATATGAATCTGTAGATTGATTGCTCGCAACATGCATAGGTTCACGGACCATAAAGTATAGTCGCAAATACTAACCCAGCGATCAGAAGCTTTTTGGCTACACATCTCAACACGTTCATTGCCTCGCTTCAATCTATGAGTGTGCTGCCAAGCACCTGCAAGTCCTGGGTCTTTACCAGTTTTTTGTTTCTGCTTATTAAAAGTGATAAGTGTTATCAAATATTATTATTTAGTATTGAAATATAGAAATATGCATTAGTGAAAAAGTACCAGATACTGGCGCGTAGCCACTATGCTTCTTGCACCACTGCAATGGTAAATGGTATCTCCATTAGCTAGCCTATTCCTCTTCCCACGTAAAGAATTGTTTCTAGACTCCTGAGTACTCCAATGTTCACATAGTAAACGCCAACCATCATCGGTACCAAAGTCATCTGGCTTGGTTGAAATTAATTCTACAACAGTTGGCCAGATATTACCCTCCTCATCTTTTTCCTCAGTTACATTGCCACGCTTGTATAATCTTTTCATAGCTGCCTTCTTTTCCTCATGTATCATTTGCCTCACTTTTTCAGCAAGGTTCAACTCCAAGGTTTCATCTGCATCACGTTGGTCTGATGGATTGCACTTAAAACGCCACTGTAAAAATAATAATGGATTGATTTGAGAACAAATGAATCTACTAAGAAATCATAAATAATAATGGATATCCAGATTACCATCAGACCAATTTAAGTGCTTTAGATTGATGACAGTACAAACTGAGAATTATGGTGTAGTGCACTTCTAGTTTAGACAACATAAATGGGCACTTTTTATATGATATAACTACATTAGGGAAAATCAGAACTGTTATTTGTTCCTAACACACATATTAAAGTCCAAGTTTCTAATAAAGTGGTGGGGAAATGAAAAATCTCCAGAAGCTGGCAAAACTAATCAACTTACCCAAAATTCATCTTTAATTCTAGATGCTACAGTTTGCACTCTTGGATTGCTGGACCACTTGTAGTTCTCCCAAGTCAATACAGGTTTCTTATTATCATCTGGACCAATTGGTTCCGGATAATACTGGCGTACTAATGCGCCTTGCACCGTGGAGGGTTCACGAGATTTGAACGGGTGCTTTTCCCATCGACTGTCATGAACACATACTTCAAAGCATTAATATTTGAATATGCATCCAAGAAGAACTAAAACACTTTAAAAAGTTTAATACTAACATGCCAGAAGGTACAATGAGAGGTCGATCAATCTCTTCAAGTCTATCACCACTTCCTGTCCTAGACCTGGGTGTTCTAGCCTTCCTAGTTTGTGAAGCTGGCTGAGATGACCCATTATTTCCAACCGAACCAGTGGAAGGTCCATTCCGTATAGGTCTTGAGATAGGTCTATGAGTCAAACGCCTAGTCATCCTGTTTACAAGGCTCCATGCTCGTTAGTAGCTATACAAAAATGAGAACAAACCATTATGAAGAACATGTGTGCAGATTAAAATAAAAGGGAACACTTTGTAACCACTTAAATTGTAGTGAGTAAAACTTAATATTAGTAAGAAACAACACTAAGAAATGAACTGAGAAATTCCAAAATATCTAATTAACGGTACTTCAAGAAAAAACTATAATAGAATATCTCATGCACTAACAAACTATATGTTCAGTAGTCATCATTATCATATTCTAAATCATGATCCAATGTGGTATCCTTGTCTTCATCCTCCTCTTCTCTTCCCCCATGTGGAAATTCTTCTCCATCGCTACTGTCATCGATATAGACATTGTCCAAAGGATCCTCCTTACTACTATCTTCCTTACTGCTGCGCTTTTCTATGGTTTCAATGTCATAGGGATCAAGCACATCATCGTACTGATTTGTAGATGTCCTAATTTCATCAACAAAGTCCCCAACATCTGCCGAGAAAATGCCCTGCTGTGTATCTTCTTGGAAAAAATCATTTTCAGCGGATGGATCATGTGCACTATCATCAAGGTTGCTCAAGCTGCTACTTGGCTGTATCTTGTACACAACCCGCCAATCACGAAGATCATGCCTTTGAGAAGCATATTTCAAATAATAAGCTTGAGTAGCTTGGTGAGCCATGGCAAATGGTTCAAAGTTCGCAAGCCTTGAAGATGGCCTAATCTCCACCAAACCTAATTTTTCTTCACACCTCGTACCCTTAGTTGGATCAAACCAGCGGCATTGGAAGAGTACCATCTCAATTTTTCGGCCTGCAGTGAAGGATAGTTTGATAATGTCCTCGATCACACCATAGTAGTCAAGTTGTTTGTTGTCGGACGTGAAGGATGCCAAACAAACTCCAGTGTTCACTGTTCTCAACCTTTTATGGAGTTTCTCATATCGTTCTGACCTAAAACGAAAGCCATTCACGTCATAGGAACTATATGAAAATACTCTAGAACTGCATCCATTAGCTAAATTCCACATGTCCTTGTCAGAACTTGGGTCTTTTTTACACTGCCATCAATAAAAAATATTTCAAGTTAGTAAACATAACATTGATCAATCTAAGTCAAGAAATCAATGAGATAGTGATTACAACAGTCTTAAACCAATCAACGAATTCTTCCGTCATCATTTTATCCAGGCCCTCCAGAGACAAATTGGGGTGCTTCGCATACTTCTGTTCAGAAAATGCTCTATAGATGGCATATAATTAGAAAATTATGGCATATAAGGGTGAAGTGTAAAAATAAAATGACTTACTCTCGAAATTTATCAACATCAGAGCAATTGGTCAAAATGTATAGCTTCGCAGCATTCAGTTCTTCATGTGTGAGGTATCGAGACTCACCCCTACCATGAAGGGTGCCTTCATATTGGAACACATCTAGTGAGCAACCATCATTTTGAACCTGCTTTCCTCCATTGTTGTATCTAGACTTCCTATTCCATGTACTGTGAACATGGTCACTGAAGTACAAAGATACACAGTTTGTTATCTCTTGTACTATGCAAGCCTCCACAATTGAACCCTCTACTCTTGCCTTGTTGCGAACTTTCAATCGAAGATGGTGCATTGCCCTGCAATAAATAACTTGACATAAGAAAATTATAGCTAGAAGAAATCCACAACATTAGATTATTTGACATACCTCTCAAAGACGTACATCCAACGGTATGTCACAGGGCCCCCAACCCTTGCCTCGTACGGGAGATGTACAATTAGATGTTGCATCACATTGAAGAAGCCGGGTGGAAACATTTTCTCAAGCTTGCATAACAGAATAGGAATCTCCTTTTCAAGTGTACGCATCCGTTCTGGATCAATCTCTTTAGCACACAACTGTCGATAAAAAAAACTTAACTCTGCTATGGCCCGCCATTCACTCTCTGGGATGAAGCCCCGTAGAGCAATTGGCAGGAGGCGCTCCATAATTATGTGGTGGTCATGGCTTTTGAGTCCAACAAACTTTCCTTGGGTCAAGTTAACAGCTCTTCTCAAATTAGCCGCAAAACCATCACAAAACATCAATTCTTTGAACCACTTCAGGATGATTAGTTTGTCATCCTTACTCACACAATATTTTGCTCTTGGTTTCTGCCACCCACCATTAGGTTTCTGTATTAACTTAAGTTTTGGTCTGTTGCATATTTCATCCATATCAAGACGTGCTTTAATATTATCCTTAGTTTTATCCGGAATATCAAGGCACGTGCTTAACAAAGCCTCAGCAACATTTTTCTCATTGTGCATTACGTCAATGTTATGGCGAAGCAACAACTTTTTAAAGTACTCAAGCTGCCACAAACCACTTATGCTAATCCAGTTGTGCCCCTTCCCGAAATCAGCAAAGGTATTTTTTCCATTTTCATCAGGAACAAGGCTTTGGAGCTGTTCATATACCTCTTCCCCGGAGAGGCGCTTCGGTGGAGGATCAAGAACTTTTGTTTTCTTACGGAAACAATTCAAACTCCTACGGAACACATGGTCAGCTGGAAGGAATCTCCTATGGCAATCAAACCAACATGGTTTATGCCCATTCTTTAAGGAAAACGTATCTATGTCACATCCACATATAGGACAAGCAAGTTTGCCATGTGTGCTCCAACATGATACTAAGCCATAAGCAGGAAAGTCATGAATAGTCCATAAAAGGGCTGCCTTCATTAGGAAGTTTTGCTTTCTATGACAATCATAGGTAACAACACCATTTTTCCATAAATCATCTAATTCATCAATCAGGGGCTGCATGAAAACATTTAAGTTCTTCCCTGGATGATCTGGTCCAGGAATTACTAGTGCAAGGATCAAGTTATTTTGCTTCATGCACATTTCAGGTGGGAGATTATAGGGAACAACAAAGACAGGCCAGCAAGAATATGAGGCTGCTGAAATACCAAAAGGTGTGAATCCATCGGTCGCTAGGCACAGCCGAATATTCCTCACCTCCTCAGCAAAACCAGGAAATTGTTTGTCTAGTTCCTTCCAGGCTTCTCCATTGGAAGGATGAACCATTACTTTCTTGTTATTCCGTGGCCTAGCATGATAGTCCATGTGCTTGGCACTGCTCTGTGACATGTACAACCGCTGCAGTCTAGGTGTTATAGGGAGATAGCGCAAAACTTTGCGTGGTACCTTCCTAGATTTATTCCCTGTGGTTGTTTCCTCGTATCTAGGTTCATTGCAGATTGGGCATTTCTCTTTGTTTTCATTTTCTTTATAATAAATCATGCAATTTTTGGGGCATGCATGAATCTTCACATATGGCATGGCTAGACTATGCACAAGCTTTTTTGACCTATGGAAGTTTGTAGGGAGTTCTTTTGCAGCATCATCTCCAAGAACATCATGTATTAGGGTCATCGTTTCATTGTAACAAGCTTCTGACAAATTATGTTGTGTCTTAATAGTCATTAGCCGTGCCACAGTAGACAAACGAGTTTGTGATGTCTTCGCATGCAGTTGTGTGTCAGCTTCAACCAACATTTTGTAGAACTTTTGGGCAGCTTGTGTTGGTTCTTCACCTGGAAAAACTCCTTCCGCAGCAATTGCATCAACTAACATATCATCCATTCTATCTACATCTCTCACAAAATCGTCTTGCTCTATGTTTTCAGGTATATTAGGCTCCCCATGACTAGTCCATTTCTCATATCCTAACTGAAAACCATTGGCGCACAAATGGATGGTCATCTCATCCCTTTTGCGCTTATGACGACAGAAACACTTAGTGCACGGACAATGGGATTTCTCATCTACAGTGGCTTCGGGCAATGAAAATGCATGATCCAGGAAATTCTCCAAACCCTGTCTCCAAGTTTCACTGAACAACTTTCCTTTTCTCTCTCTGTACATCCAACTACGGTTGTTGCCCATAGTGCTACACACACATATATATATATATATGACAATTTGAAGTTTAAAAATTAGACATATTGAGGCATCAAAGTAATTGGAGGAAAACAACTAAGCACATGTATTAAGTAACATTGGCATGCTCAAGTTACAAATCTATGTTCAGTTTCAGTAAATCTGTATATGCATCTTGAAAGATTAAAAGTCATAACAAAAAAACAAATTACATGCTGGATAAGCAAACGTGTAAACCGGACATGTGAAAACGTAGTCCGTGAATGGGATGTCATTAAAAGTAGATCAAAAGAACAATGCACAATGGCTAGCAAAGCATAATCACAGTTCACAACGAAACACAATGAGGAATGCAGTTTCAGAAGTGTGATGGCAACACACAAAGTCATAGACCGGGCACATGGCAGATAACAAAGCGTAGAGAAACACACACAAAAAAAATAAAAGAGAGAGATACCTTGGCACATCGCTAGCGTCGCCTCGTGTTGTTTCCTCCATCGCCGCGGAAGCAGAGGAGCCGCCGTGCGTTGCTTGGTCGTCCTCGTCCATCGCAGGGGCAGCAAAGGAACTCCTCCTCAAACGTCGTAGATGAAGCAGACTTGGAGGCCGGACATAATCTGTTTTGGAGAAAGGTGGATGAGTTCGTTATGATCGGGAGAGGATTGAGGAGACCGCGAAACTTTGGGAAGAAGTGGGGGTGGGGGCGCGAACGCTTTTCATGCGCGCGCAAAAAGGAAATCAGCCGCTAGCCCACCCGTCGAACCTTTTTTTTATTTTTGAGAAAATACCAGGGTGCGAGAAGCCCCACCTGATTTTTTTTTGATAATATAATCCCCCACCTGAATATATTTTGGTGTCAACCTCTCATTAATTCCTTCATCACAAGTAATAATCCTTCCTTGTTAGCACAGTAACAAAAATTGCACGGACTTTACATGTTAATTTTGCAACAAACTATCCCTCCTCTGTTCTATTGACACAAAAATTTCCCCAAAAAACTCAATCACCAAATTTATTGTTCTTCTTATCAATTCTCAACAAGTTAGACCTTCCAAAGCTCTGAATGCAAAGAAATAAATTAAGAAATAAAAAGTAGAATTAGGGAAGGGGAGGAATATCATGAAACCTGGAAACTGGGCTTGGTTTGGTCGTCGACGGCGCCCTGCTTGTCCTGGCCTCTGTATGAGTGATAGCGACGGCGGCGCAACAAACGGTACCAAGCCGCGAAGTCCCTCCTTCATCTCCGCGACTGCAGAACCAACCAGTCCTCGCCGGGTCCCTGCAGCAGCACCCATGACACCTCGGACGCGCGGGGGCTCCCACCACAAATCTCCACCTTCCCAGTCCAGTTCATCTTCACGACCCGCGATCTGGCTGCTGCTGTTGCAGCTTGGCGCTTCACCATGGGGGTACTTGGATTCTGATGAGACATGATTTGGATTGGGGCGGTGGCGAGCAAGATGTTGCTTTTTTTAAGGAGAAGAGCAAGGTGTTGCCCGGAGAGCGAGTGGACTGAGGTAAGTGACAAATACTGTAGCTGACCTTATCCCTTCCTCTTCTAAATTAAAAAATGGGTGGCTCTCTATGACATTACGTTTCTTAAAGAAGGTAGTTGGCACATGCTTCCTATTCACCTACTCCCTTCATCCCAAATTAAATACTCAGTTTTATACTAACTTTAATACAAAATTATATTAAAGTTAAAACACTTATTTTAAATTGCAAAAATCTGTATAAGTTAATTAAGATATTATGCTCCCTAAATAATGTGGAGCCTCTTGGTGCATCAACATCGTGGGGGGCCAAATTCACAAACATATTTCAAGTTCACGAAATTTTTTAACTTTATGAATATTGTTAAATTTGCTAATTTATTTCAAGTTTGCACATAATTTTTCAAATCCAAAACTATTTGAAAAAACATGTTTTTAATATAAAAAATGGAAATTCATTTAAAAAAATATATGAACATATTTTTTATTTAACAAAAAAGTCCAGGTAGTCGGCCTTTATGAGCTAGCAGTGGAGCAAGTGAATAAAAACTAAGAAAACGAGTAAAGAAGTGAGCCTAACTGAGCGGGTGAGAGTTTCGTGTGCTTACCAAATCCTACGTTTTCACCATGGAATGGAAGCTCCCAAGGTTATGTAAAAAACAGTTTTGAAGGGGCTCACACAACTACATCGGCTGACACCAAGGCCGAAGGACACTTTAACATCAACCCATCATGATATACGAATGAAAAAACGCTACCAACATAATTAAGACCCAAATCAAAACAGAACAACTAATCACAATAACCTGTTAGTAAAAAAAGACAATTCTTCACTGAAGAATGCGGTGCGACGAAGCGCCCATTGGCCTCTAGTATGGTTGATATACTCTTAACATGACACCTCCTAATGTGCACGTCAGTCACTCGTTTGAATTGATCTTTTAGTATACTCGACCGAATGAATATATTTATTGATTGAACTCCACTGTAGTTGGTACGATTGAATTCTTGTCGTCCCCACAAGATGGCATTGGATTTCGCAGATCCGATTAGCAAGTCGGCAATATCGATTGAATTTTAATCCCTTTTTCCTTTTTCAATAATGTTGAAGTTCTCATTTTAATATTAGAAAAAGCAAGACAGACTCTCATCTACTTTAAAAATCTAAATTTGGTTCTTCAACTTATGTTAAAATGATCTGGATTGGGCCTTTTTTGATGCAGATGACAATGTCGCGGCGGTTTCACGCGTGGCATCCCAACATGAAAGGTTGAAAACATAGAAAAGGGTTATGTAGGTCTCATCAATCTAGGCGAGCGTTAAGATCACTTCGGGGTAGCATAGGCCCTCGGTCCGACAAGTGAAGAGGTCGAGCCGAGTCAACCTACTGGGTTCCTTTGAGATTTGGGCCGAGTCAAGCCTTGGATTCATTCCGCTACCGGAAAAAGGGTCGGAGACTAACCTAGCTAAACAATATTATTGCAAGCTTTGAAAAATGTTAGAGAATATTAAAAGGGATCAAGAATTACAAGATTGTTCAGTTTGGTTAAGCAACCTATAGTTAATGCAACGAATAATTTTTGGAGTTCTAATGGTTATAAATATCTAACAATGAGACTACAAAAGAATGGGATTCTACATATATGTTGTAAAACATCGATAATTTTGGTTTTGAAAATCCTTAAATGTTTTTTTAAAAATATATCCATGCTTTCTCAAGATTGCAACATTCAACATTGACGACGGTTTAATCACCTTTGATGAGATTAACAGTAGGCTATTGAGGATCACTGTCGGGTATATGTATTATCGACGGTGAATATACACCGTTGGTGAATAAAAAGAAGATATGATTATAGAATACTGGTTGGTTTTCCCTACCACGTTTTCACTGTCGGCTATTTGCACACACTGTTAGCTATCATGACAAATAACTGAGCGATGTTACCACACCGTCGACTATTACAGAAAACCGTCATTTATAATTACATATAACTTAGAGTTAGTTGTGCCCATAGGTTATGTGTTTTGACCATCGATTATTCGATCAGATACCCATGCGCTAAGAATAAATTGTCGGGTATAACACGGGATAACCATGAGTTGCTAAGTACCAGTCGGCTAAGTAGTAACACCATCGAGCAATACGGTGCATAACTATGTGTGCACTAGAAACCGTCGGTTATTCTTCATACCTCTCGGTTGATGTACCCTATGAACATGTGTGTTTTTATCCCCGTCGGCTATTAATCAAGACCGTCGGTAATTAAGTATCATAGACTTGTGGATGACTTTAACTGTAGGGGAACTTGGGAACGGTCGGATATTACGGGAATCCCCTATGGTGTGTCGGTTATTTAATTTCACCGTCGAAAAAGATTAGATATCTAGTAGTGAATTTTATTATAAAAGTAGAGTAACAAAGTCTTAGATCCAAAATATGTTGGAAATATGCCCTAGAGGCAATAATAAATTGGTTATTATTATATTTCCTTGTTCATAATAAACGTTTATTATCCATAGGAAACTCAAATACATGTGTGGATGCATAGACAACGCACTGTCCCTAGTGAGTCTCTAGTTGACTAGCTCGTTAATCAAAGATGGTCAAGGTTTCCTGGCCATAGGCAAGCGTTGTCACTTGATAACGGAATCACATGATTGGGAGAATGATGTGATGGACAAGACCCAAAATATAAACGTAGCATATGATCGTGTCAGTTTATTGCTACTGTTTTTCTGCATGTCAATGTATCTGTTCCTATGACCATGAGATCATGCAACTCCCGGACACCGGAGGAATACCTTATGTGCATCAAACGTCGCAACATAACTGGATGACTATAAAGGTGCTCTACAGGTATATCCGAAGGTGTCTGTTGGGTTGGCATGGATCAAGACTGGGATTTGTCACTCCGTGTGACGGAGAGGTATCTCGGGGCCCACTCGGTAATACAACATCACAACAAGACTTGCAAGCAATGTGACTAAGGAGTTAGTTACTGGATCTTGTATTACGGAACGAGTAAAGAGACTTGCCGGTAACGAGATTGAACTAGGTATGGAGATACCGACGATCAAATCTCGGGCAAGTAACATATCGAAGGACAAAGGGAATAGTATACGGGATTATATGAATCCTTGACATAGAGGTTCAACCGATAGAGATCTTCGTAGAATATGTAGAAGCCAATATGGACATCCAGGTCCCGTTGTTGGTTATTGACCGGAGAGTGTCTCAGGTCATGTCTGCATAGTTCTCGAACCCGCGGGGTCTGCACACTTAAGGTTCGGTGACGTTTCGGTATAGTTGAGTTATATGTGTTGGTGACCAAAGTTTTGTTCAGAGTCCCGGATGAGATCTCGGAGGCCACGAGGAGTTCCGGAATGGTCCGAAAACGAAGACAGATATATAGGAAGTTGGTGTTTGGATTCCGGAAGGTTTTTGGGCATTGCCGACAGTGTACCGGGAGTGACGAATGGGTTCCAGGGGCCCACTGGATGGGCCCACCATGCCCCAAGGGGTCCACATGGGTTTATTGGATGCGCAATAAGGCATAATGGGCTGAAAAAGTCATCGAAGGAAAGCCCATGAGGAAAAAGTGGAAAATCCAAAAGAGGTGAGAAATTTAGGAAGGAGTCCTAATCCAATTGGGATTTGAGGAGGACTCCTCCCGCCTCCACTTCGGCTGAAGCCAAGGGGGCTCCCTTGAGCCTCAAGGCTAGCCCCTCCCCTCCTCCTATATATACTAGAGTTTTTAGGGTTTTCGACACACCACTTTCCACGTGCAACCCTAAACCTCTACTTCGTAGTTCTTCCTCTAGATAGGATTTCTGCAGTGCTTAGGCGAAGCCCTGCAGGAGTAGATCACCACCACCACCACCACGCTCCCGTGCTAGAGAACTCATCTACCTCTCCGGCCCCTCTTGCTGGATCAAGAAGGTGGGGATCGGCATCGAGCTGTGCGTGTGCTGAACACGGAGGTGCCGTCCGTTCGGCACTTGATCGGGGTAGATCGTGGGACGGATCTTGAGACGGATCGTGGGACAGTTCGTGGGACGGATCGTGAAGACGTACCACTACATCAACCGCGTTTATTAACGCTTACGCTTAGCGATCTACAAGGGTATGTGAATCTGATCTCCCTCTCGTAGATGATCATCACCATGTTAGATCTTCGTGTGCGTAGGAAATTTTTTGTTTTCCATGCGACGTTCCCCGACAAAATGGTCTCACAAACTGAGCGCAAATAGAAATGTATATTGAAAATGCGAGTGAACTGTGTGAGGAAACAATATTGTTCTCTCTCATCCTCAACCAGCAAACCTCATTTTTTCTGAAACAAGGCGCTCAAACTTTAAAATCTACCCCCTCAATTTTCTAAATATAAGACTTTTTAGAGGTTTTATTAAAACTTAGAAGACTATATACGGATGTATATAGACAATACTTTAGAGTGTAGATTCATTCATTGTGATCCGTATGTAAACCCTTAGAAAAATCTCTAAAAAGACATATATTAAAAAACGGAGGGAGTAAAAAGCACCCAAGAGCTTGCAATAATCATGAGCCTATCTCCATCCAGAGAGTTGAGCTTGAATAAAGACAATTAGTTCATTTTCCATGATGGGTCGTACTAACCTATTTGCATGACATGTACAATTAACTGTCCCTGTTTTTTTGTGAACTGCATGTACCACCTAATATTTCAAACTATAAAATGACATGCTTAATTAGGCCCTTTTATTTATGGAAAAATTATTGTGTGCAGCTTCCTACAGGAGAGCTGTTTCAAAGGAAAGCAGTAAAGTTCAGAGAAGCGAAACAATACATTCCTTCATATTTGAACAACTGTCCGCAACTGCATTGAGTGATTCTTCAGTGATGAATGCCCCACCAATGTTCAGGTGCTGCAAAGAATGCTCCCTTGAAACCTGGAGAGAAATAGGTTTGACAAATTCATATTGGTAAAATTATCACAACAAAATACAGTTTTCTTGTAGCCCAGATTAACTTGCCAATTATTATTATTTTGACCTTTTCGACATAAACAAGTTGATTCATGAAATTTTATTTGTTTCTAAAAATTGGGAACCATGCATCATATGATTCTTCACAACCAACCAACCTACTTGCTTGGCATGTAGCAGTTCTTTTCTTTATTACTCGCACCATAATATAAGACCTTTTTTGACCCTAGAGACATTATGAGATGGAGGGAGTAATTGATAATGCCGCTTCATAATTTGAACGACCAAATAATGTGCTTCATCAGTTAGGTACTTTTATTTCAGGAGACTTTGTCACGTCCAGTTTGCTACACAAGAGTTGTTCGAGAGTGAAATGTGTCACTAGTCCATCAAGTCAAACTGATTGCGCACTTTATACCAACAACTCAAGAAGTGGTCGGATTTAGTGTGCAAACTCGTTCATTTGATCAAATAAGGCCAAAACCAACCCGGGAGTTAAAAAATGGCCACGTGGATGACATGTCATCATTTTGTTGACTCCTCGTGACTTCATCAACGCAAGAAGTGATCGGGCGTTTGGAGGGTTCTTTTGATTTTTTTTTTTCTCTCTCCCATGATTCTAAGTGAAGATATAAGTGGGCTGTGAATTGATGTGCAAGCCTGGTGTTGGTTCAATGGTCAACGAGGCATTCCAAATTCCGAACAACCCAGGTTCAAGTCCTGTAAAAAATCATACAATTTGCAAATAGACCCTTGTAAAAAACAATAATGCCACAAATGGTCAACAGAATGATGACACGACATCCATGTGGCCTTTTTTGAACTCTCAGGCCGATTTGACCTTATTCGGTCAAATCAACGAGTTTTCGGACTAAATTCGATCACTTCACAAGTTGTTGGTCTAAACTGTGCAACCAGTTTGAGTTCATAGACTAGTGGCTCAATTCACTCGTCAGTGGAAGCACCGAAGTTCAGGGAAGAGAAAAATGCACACCTTAAGATTTCTTCAACCGTCTGCAAGTGCATAGAGCGATTCGCCAGCGATGAATGTCTCACCAATGTTCAGGTGCTGCAAAAGAAGGGCCCTTCAAACCTGCAGAGAACCAGGTTTGAAAAATTCATATTGATAAAGTTGTTACTACAACAAAGTATGGTTGCCTTCGTAGTTCAGATTAACTCATTCATTTTTTAGTACAACAAAGTATGGTTGTCTCAGTAGTTCAAATTGACTCTTCCATTTCCTTTTTGACTTTCTGGACATAAATAAACAAGTTTAATGAACATGGCAAAACATGAAACGATTATACGGTTTTTTTAGGCCTTCATAATGAATCGTTCCAATAGACATATATCGTCAATCCTTGACCTGTACAATGAATAATTCGGTACGCTCAGCAAGTCTTGTAGTAGGGTGGTTCAGGTGACATCCATTTTGCTCCTTTGGAGTCAACTCACTCATTGGATGTGCAGCCCACGGTGGCAAAATGGACAAATTTGACTTAAGGACGCAACTAATTCATAAAATAAACTATGCGCTAAAGAAATTCATCCGGCTGACCTTTTGTGTGGCGCCCGGCAGAAAGACGCCACACTATACTGTGTGATGTCAGTGCACAGGCCCGTCGACGGGGCAGGTCAAATTGGCCGACCGCACAGGGCCCCCAAAATTTTGGGGCCCCCAAACCAGTAGGTGTTGGGTAGAGTGTTTTATAATCTGGAAGAGAAAAGGCTCTGTAGCCCAATCAAGAGCCCAACAAAAAAAGCAGGTTGCCCGATGACCTGTGGCCTGAATCATCGTCTCCCATTATCGCCGCGCAGGACCTGATTCCATCCGCCGATCTGACCGCTCGCTCTGCTCGCCCTCCAGTCGTTGTCCTCGTGATCTCGTCCAGTTCTCCAGCGATATATGGATGGATGGATGGTGCTTAGTAGCGGGTGGTTCCCCAACCTAAACTAGCCTCACGTGAGTGCTCGAGGCCTATTTGCTGCAGGTTGATTCGATTTGCTTTAGATAGTAGACTTCTGAATTTTTAATTTTGCTATAGAAAACGGAGATGTATGTGCTTCTACGGATCCTGAAAATGAAGGTGCACCTCCTTCAGTCCTGCTAACAGTATCATACATGCAGATGTGCTCTCTATTTTCTAAATTTTGGTACAGAAACTAATCACACTGATAATTGATAAGATAGTATTAGCCATTGTACTTTGGCCAGGCTAATCAATAATAAATTGTTTTATATGCCTTGCAATCAAAAGTTTAAAATCCACATAGATTGCTAGAATTGTTTTTGGAGATGTTTATTTGGGACGATGCAAGCCAGATGTTCTACGGATTTTTTTTTGCGGGGGAGACGTTCTATGGATTTCATTGCGATTAGTTTTCCGGAGATAGTTACTCAGTCATAAACGATTTTTTATACAGTGCAAATTTCAAGGTACGGTCCTATTTTGTTTTATTCGCAATAAAGATGAGCTTATAACTCATGTATTGTTTAAATCATGACTTTTGTTTTTCTTTTTGGTAGAATATGTGTTTAGTTTACTACTTGTATCACATTTACTCTTTTAGTAGTAGTTTCTGAAACATTTCTAAAGATTGTACCAAATTACATACATTTGAAGTAATATAATTAAATGAATGTATATCTTAGTTATATGAAATTTTCCAAATTTAAGGCCACGTTTTAGAATTCGCCCCGGGCCCCTAAATTTCTGGAGACGGCCCTGTCAGTGCACTAGACGCTGCACACTAATGTAAGGCGCCACACACTGACTTAGGTCTCTCGGGTGTGAAACACACGCATGGTCCGAACAGGGCGGCTGCCCCGAGCCCCCGACGCCAGAGGGCCCCCCGATCAAGTGCGTGTGATGTACTGGGGCCTGGCTTGAGTGGCAAAGTGAATAGTGGGCGCACTGACATGGGGAGGTTCGTTGAAAAAAGATTGTGTATCTCGTCCTGTGTTCGCAATGCTGAGATCCCCTCCTGGTGCGGCAGCAGAATTTGATCTCGAGGATCTCCTGTGATTTCGCCAACATCTCCTGTCAAAATTTCCTCATCCCCCACCCCACCCAACCCCCTCGCCCCTCCACTCTCGGGAACTCCTCAAGCACTCAGACTTATCCTGCAGCTCTAACCAATCGCCAATCAGAAGGTCCTGTGCAGGACCGACGTGCTTAAGGATCTACACTACAAGCCCAAGCCAACATACTCAGTTCAGAAAGAGATGGTATTGGATTTGGAACTTGTGAGTCCGCTTTGATAGTCTGATGCGAGGTAAGATTTGATTAAATTGGTTTAACAACTTTGTAACTAGTGTTAGTTTCCATATACTAATTTTTTGATTCTGTATGTTCTAGCACGACATGCCATCTAAAACATCTGCATCCGGTGAATATAAAGAAAAGAACGGGCAGATGAGTTTATATAGTTACAGAGCGGATCCAATTATTACTTTTTGAAAAGTAATATGAGGAGTTCAAGAAATCGAGGCATGACATTTATTCTGACCGAACTGCTAGTCTTAATCCAGAAGACAAGGACACAAGGGCCACCAACAGATGAAAACAATGTAAGTGATTACACGAGCACATATTTAATTCATCTTGTATAGAATCTGTTTTTTTTTACGGGTTGTATAGAATCTGTTAGTTTAGACATAATTTTTCTTTTTGTCACGGGTATCTATTGATACAAAAAATTGGGATATCTTAATACTGGAGAAAGGGAGATAACAGTGGAGAGGCGGCTTATAATCTATATCTATACCTAATAATAAAGCGGCTATTGCTTTCGTCGGAAAACCCATCACGACATTTTTATAAAAAAGCCCCTGTAATTTTTGTTATTCAACCCGCGCTCCATCATTTATCTGCAACGCAAAAGGAAAAAAATGATTCGCTGCAAAAATTATATCCGTACGCATCGCCTCCTCCCGTCGACCCTGGGCCACCCTGGCCTGTGCCCAAGCCGCCGCCACACCACTCGCCGCTGCGGCCGACCTCAACCGCCACCGTTGCCGATCTCAACCCACCCGCCTCCGCGGCTATACCTCTCCCCGCTCACTGCCCCCGTTGCGGCGCTCGAGCGCATCGCATCGACCCTGGTCCACCCTGGCCTGTGCCCAGGCCGCTGCCACACCACTCGACGCCGCGGCCGACCTCAACCACCACTACTGTCGATCTCAACCCGCCCGCCTCCGCGGCCGTACCTCTGCCCGCTTGTTGCCCCTGTTTCGGCGCTCGAGCAGAGCTTCTGGATCAAATCAACACGACAGCTACAATGACTTAGATGATGCGTCTGCTCGATGCAGAACGGCGGCGGCGCGCGGATAAGGCGCGGCGGAGCGAAGTACTTGCAGGTGGAGGCGGACCTCCATGGCTCATACGGGGAACTCCGAGGTTATGTCGCGGCAACGGCGACTCCTTATGGCCAGATAGAGGCGCCTAACCCTTGATCCCGTCATCGTATCCCCTCCTCCGGCAGGAACTCATCATCTGGTGAGATCCCCCCCTCCCCATGCCTCCAACCGTGTGCCAAGCACCGGCAAGAAATTTTGTTTTGTGGGAATTTGTTTGCTGATGAATGAATGTATTGAATGTAAGATTGCATTGTTGTAGAGAGAGAGAATGGAACACCACCTTCAGTTTGTCATCTCATCCCACATTCTCTACCCCATGAGTGAAATAAGATAACAGTCCCTTGATCAATTCACGTAGCCTCTTTGTTTTACTTTGCTTGTTCCGCTCAATTTCTCATCATGGTGAAATTGACAATGGATGGGTTAATTTCTCAACAAAATAGGATAGGACAGACTACATTAGTTAGTTAGCTTATTATTTTAATAAATCAAAATGATTATAAAAGATTAAAAGCGTGTGGTGTTTTTTTCTCCCGTTGCAACGCACGGGCCCTTTTGCTAGTAGAAGTAAATAAAGTTAGATTTTTTTATTAAAGGTGGTATGTAGCAATTATTTGATATGAAAATTGTGTTCAATGGACTTTATATATTTATTGGGAACGTTTGTTATAAACATATATTGATTACTATTTTTATATTAACATCAAGAAGCCCCCGGTTATAGTTTCGTCCAGGGCCGGGGCCTGCGAAATCTTAGGGCGGGCCCTGGTAAAACGTGAATGGGTGTGGCGCCTAAGAGTACGGCGCCACACTACATGTGTCATGCCTTTGTGTCAGGCCCACACAAAAGGTTAGACGGGTAAATTTGTTTCGAACATAGATCATTTTGTGATTTTTTTTATTTTTTTTGCATACAGGTCAACTACGCTCATTTTGCCGCTAGTGCATGGCGTGAAAGCAAACCAACCCACGAAACTCTGCTGCGGCTATTGACAGTCAGAACAGAGGCAGCTGCCACTTTGGTTGGGTTCGCGTCCTTGTCTCACAGGTTAGCCTATGGTCGGTGAGACGTTCCGATCTTGGAAGGTTAGAACACATGTTCCAAGTGAGAGACTGTAGCATCAATTACTGAAGCAATGCTAAAGAATCGAATACCAAACAACAAAATAACTCAAAAGAAAACGCTGAGATCCCTTTTCCCAGTTCACCAGCACACACATCTCCGTCAAAGGAACTTACTTTTCAATTTGATCTCACAATTGAACTTAAAATGAATGGTACTATGCGTCTGTAACTGTACAACATCCAACTTTTTGAACAGTCCCGATGTATAGTTTTGCAGAGTATTTCTGCCTTACATTTTATTCTTTGTAACATGTACAAGTCAACATATGTACAACACTTTCAACACATCAACACAATATGAATCAAGAACAACATAAATCTCTTAATTCTTGAATTTCCATGGAGCGATGGATCGCGGTATACAGGAGAGGAGTATCTTTTTCTTTCAGGCGACCTGCACGTCCGCATTGAGGATCTGTGGGATAGACCTGATACGCAGGGCGGGGCTGATGGACTTCAGGCCCGCGAAGCTCTCCGGCGACACCCGCATCCCGCCAACATTGATGCACTCTAGTTCTGGGCATTTGTGCACTAACGCCACCAACCCGGCTTCCGTCACATGGCGGCAGCTCCACAATATGATGCTCTGCAAAACATAGTTCATGAAAACTAGAGGAGTAAATGAATTGGAAATATATGTAAATGTGTGTTCTATTTTTATTGTAATATTTCTTTTAATTTTTAGCTCAAGCAAAAACGAATATGAAATATAAAAAATGAATATGAATGCAAAGAAAATGTGACGCCAACACAGATATGGCAACCGAAGTTTGCCAAAATTTCAGATAACACTAGAATCGTACAGAGAACACAATTAACCAACAAGGCAACAACTTATTGAGTTACTCGCCAACAAATATGCAATGTGGTGCGCCGATGGACAGGCATGGAGAAGCCCCACAAAACAAAAAGAACATGCTTCGAGGATGGGAGTAGGACGTGTAGTCAAAGGGATGAGTATCACCCACGCAAAAAAAGATAAGTTTTTTTAGTCTAAAAAAAAGGATAAGTATCGCATAAGTAGGTGGCATTAGTTCTTTTATAGGACTAGGTTGGGCCAAGACCAAGAGTGTACATGGGTTGGGTTTGAGCGCTAGGTTGACAAAGGATGAAGTCCACGTGTGAATAGACAAGAATTCAATTTTACAGTAGTTCCAGTGAAAAACACTGATCCATTTGTTCTTCTGCTATTTTGTCGGTTTTATTAAAAAAAATCATATTTGAGATGTGTTTTCATTCTTTTTCGAAATGATGGAAAGTTTCCACTCCACTTCCTTCCGAAATGAAAACCAACCATATTTTCAGTGTCAATCCATACCCCTATAGTTGAGGACCACATCATAGTAATCAATTGTCTAGCCTATGTACCTGCAAAACCTTAGCCTCTGCCATCACGAAAGGTAACCGCAAGTTTTACGTTGAGCGTTATATAAATTTTGGTAACACTCATTCTTTTCCTAAACTGATATTATATATATAATTTTATTTATTTGAATTTTTCATACAAAATAGTTTGAAATCTATTAATTTTAAGAATATCCAATTTAAATATTTAATCAAAAAATATAAATAATATTATTAGTTTAGTAATCACACTTAAAAATTCTACACCTTTTCCTGACATAAATATAATCTAAATTAAGCAGATCCCGAAGTTCTTTGTGATACAACTTATATTCTGAATTGTTTTTCTTAAACTCATGAACCATTCAAAAAAAATATTTTTATTATTTTAGTAGTCACACTTTAAAAAATCCAACAATTTATTTCTTCAATAACTATTATTTAAATTTAATAAATCTCAAATTTATTAATAATACAACTTATATTTTGTATTTAGGTTAAACTCATTAACCCTTCAAAATAATCTTTTTAAGAGAATACATGTTTTCCAAACTAAACATATAAATTTAATTATTTTTAAAGGCATAAGTAATTGAACTAAAACTTCGCTAAATAAATTTATTTACTTAATTTATAATATAATTTAATTGGATAAAATTTATGTACATTTTTGTATTTACTTATATTTATATATATTAATCACAATCATATATTCAAATGTATGATTTTCACAATAAGTATCGATCAAAATGAAGCAAATTATATAGTAATTGGATACTTATAAACATAAAACTAGTAATTAATAAATTTTCTAAGAAAATAATTGAATTTCACTTTTTCATATCTCGTAAAATTGGTTAAAAAATTGTTCATTTATATTTATACTAAACTTTTTTATTTCATGTTATTTAATATTCACTAAATTTATGAAACACACACATATTCATATTATTATAATGCCCATGTAAATATATTTCTTGAGCTAAAATGTAACTATATTTGTCGGAAATCATGTTTTAGTTTAGTGAGATTTTTTTAAGAAAATCTTTGTTATAAGGAATTTTACCCATCAAAGCAAACCAAAAGTACCACATTACTTCACAAATTAATTTATCCATTTTATTGTAGGTTTATAGTATGTTGATGTATGCTTATCTAATATGTTTGTGTGTCCTTGTACATTCTAATATATGTATCTTCAAGACCTTGGAGAGTATTCTAGAGTGTATAATCCAAACAACTTCATAGAGTTCTCCAAAGTGCAAGATTACTAAGTTTAGATGTAACTATAGATAAATATGTCTAAAACGTTTGAGTTACCAACTTCTAGATTGTTTCTCAAATTGTATCCACCACTCTATCACATTGTTCATGTTCGTCTTTGGTCAAATTTCCACTTTTTATCTCCGGAATTGGGATGCGGTAGGGTGTATTTTTTTTTACTTTGTATCATTATCATATTGTGCATAACATGCATGAGTATCTAGCATTTAAAGTTATGTATGTTAATGTTGTTCATTTGAATTTTTCATCATTTTTTTCTATAAAAGAACAATGTAAGCTTGGAGATACCAATAATTGGATTTCACATCTATATAAACATGTGAAATGTCTTTTAAAAGATGGGCTTAAAGAAAGTTTGGGATCCATCTGGATGTTTTTCTGTGAACATTTCAAAGAAAATGAGATGCATATTCTCCTATTTCCATGTGAACAATTCTCTCCAACCAGTTACCGGCCAATGAAATTCTCAATAGTATCAACATATAAAGCTAATTGAAGTCCAAAAGCAACCTTAATTGTGAACCTCAACAAAGTTTGGAATGAGTTGCTCAACTGTAAAAACAAAAACAGCACCCAAGATATGCAATAATCATGAGCCTATCTCCATCCATAGAGTTGAGCTTGAATAAAGACAGTTAGTTCATTTTCCATGATGGGTCCAACTAACCTACTTGCATGACATGTACAATTAACTGTCCCTTTTTTTAATCATGAACTGCATATGGCACTTGATATTTCGAACTATAAAATACCGTGCTTTTAGGCCCTTTTATTTCTAGAAAATTTATCAGATACAGCTTGCTGCACGAGGGCTGTTTCAAAGGAAGCAGTAAAGTTCAGAGAAGAGAAACAATACATACCTTCAGATTTGAACAACTGTCCGCAACTGCATAGAGTGATTCGTCAGTGATGAATGTCCCACCAATGTTCAGGTGCTGCAAAGAATGAGCCCTTGAAACCTGCAGAGTAATAGGTTTGACAAATTCCTATTGGTAAGTATCACAAGAAAGTACAGATTTCTTGTAGCCCGGATTAACTTGCCAATTATTATTATTTTGACCTTTTCGACATAAACCAATGGATTAATTAAACTTTCATTTGTTTTGAAAAATTGGGAACCATGCATCATACGATTCTTCAGACCCACATAATAAATGGTTCTGATAAGCATATAATATTGTCCACACATTGACCTGCACAATGAATTGCTCTGAAAGCAACGTCGTAATAGTATGCCTGACGACATCCCGCGCGACGCGACCTTAGAATCCAGAATCCAAATCCACCTTCTACACTATGATAGCAATAGCTAGCGGCTAGCCGGTGGATAGGATCGATGAGCACGCAGTACCATCAATTTGACATTTTGGTCGGCATGTGTCATCAAAAGTTCGATCCATGGAGAAAAATCGATGGGGGAAATTATTTATTTACCAGATGAACAACGCCCTTGTCAGTGATCCCGGCCAGCCCCCACAGCGAGACGGAGGTGAGGTTGCCGACGCACGCCGCCGTGGAGATGTCGAGCAGGCCCTGGTCCGTGATCTGGCATCCCCAGCAGCTTCGTGAACTCCAAGAACGGGCGGAGAGAGTTAGAAAGATGTACGTACGTAATTAAGCTAATTGGGGATGCGTGGCGGGAATTGACTGTTGGATTGGCCATGATTGTTCGGGCCATCGACCGATCAATTCACATACATGTCGAGGTCGCGGAGGTTGACGGCGGCGCGGACGAGGCGCGCGGTGGACTCGTCGCCGGTGCGCTGCCCCGCGAAGCTCAGCCTCCGCCGCGTCGCCAGTGACCGGCCCACCGCGCGGCGCCACCGCCGGCTCACTCCCCCGGCCCTGGCGAACGACGACGACGACCAAATTCAAGATAGAGCAGAGTCAATCCAAGCTTGCGCTTGATGGCATCCTCTCCCGTCCGTGGAAATCAAGGTGGGTGCGTTCTTGGTTCTTACATGGAGAGGTCGTGGAAGGAGGGGAGGAGGGAGAGGACCTGGGCGAGGATGTCGGCCGGAAGCCGCTCGACGTGCGGCTCCTCCTCCGCCGTGGCGCCGCCGGTCAGGGCGTCGTCTCCCGCCATCTCCTGCGCGCGCGCTTGCTTCTCGAGCTCGCGCTCTGGCTCCCCAGCCGGTCGCGAGGAGGAAAGCGGGCAGGAGAGGACTATACTACTAGCGGCAGGCCGGCAGCGTCGCGAAGGCTCACGTGAAGGTGGTGCGGGCCGGCGGGCGGGAGGGCGACGCGACGTGCGAATGGACGCAAAGCGGGGACGGGGCTTCTGATCTATGTTCCTGCCGCACGGTTGTGGCCTTTGGATCGTGCGGACGGGGCGGCGCCGTGCGGCCGCCCTGCCCATGCCCGCCACGTTTGAAAAAGGATCGATGAATTGCTGATAGGTCCCTAGAGCTGTACAACCGTACAGAGCTGTATTAGTTGGGAGACTAGATTAGGACTGCAGGATTATGAAAACTCGGCCTTCCTAATATTTCTGGTTGTTGTCCCGTGCGCAGCTCCTTGATCGATGAACTCTGTTTTCCCCCTTGCTCTTGATTGATGAACCCTGTTGTGCAGTAGTTTTTGTTCTGGTTGCTTGATAGCTAAGAGCATGTACAAGCAGACCTCTCATATCCATTCCAAACGTCACGGGAGACTACATGATCACTGTTCGGACGAAAAAACATCACCCAACCGACCTCGTCATAGCCGGTACAAACGTCCGGACTGACCGACACTCACCGTACTCAGGCCAAATCGGGGATGGATATGAGGAGACCTGCCATGAAGGACTGACCGTTGGGATTCATGTTACGTCAAGACATGCAACCTGGTTACTGTCTGTACCAAAAAACACCACCCAACCGGTTCAAACGTCCGTACTGACTGACACTCCCCGTATCCAGGTCAAATCGGGGTTGGATATGGGGAGACCCAGACACACCCGGGACACGCTCGCCATGAAGGACTGACCGATGTGGTTCATGCAAATCCTTCATATCCGCATCCCCTCTCCTTGCCCTAGGACCACTCTCCTCTTCCTTTTCTTTGTCCTCCTTCGCATTGCCGTCACTAGACTTCCGTCGGTATCGATGCTCTGGCGCCATCCCCAACTCAGAGCTTCGCCACCGGACGCCGCAACGCACACCACCACCAACTAGGTCGACACCGAACAAGGTTGCCGCCATCGGAAGCCGCCCCAGTAAATCGAACTCCCTTATATTTTCTTACATGTGTTGATGAAATGACTGAGCCGGTTTTTGATCCTTTTGGCCATTACTTCTAGGTCACCAATGGATCCATTGTGGAATGATGGCTACGGAAATGATGATCTTGATGAATTCATATCCAATGGGTTCATCGCGTCGTCCGAATGGCACCGAATAATGATGATGATGAGCATCCAAGAGGAGCTTGAGAAGCAGAGGAGCACACCCTAAACTTCAAGGGTTACATCAAGGGCCGAAGGGTGATTTCGCATGATAGGATTGCCAGTGCATGGCTTGTGTTCACAGACTACTTCGCGGCTGTCCCAACCTTCCATGAAACTTTCTTTCGTCATCTGTACTGGATGAGCAAAAACTTATTCTTGCGGCTAGTGGAAGGCATGGAGAAGGTTCATGACAACTTCAAGCTCAAGAAGGATTGTTGCCGAGAACTATCTTTCTCTCCTCTGTAGAAATGCATTGTTGCTCTTGGGATACTTGCTTATGGTAAAGCAACACATGTAATCAATGCAAAAATCCAGATGGGGGAAACCACAGGCTTGGACACCACGGTGCAATTTGCACGCACTATGGTGAAGATGTTATGATTAGAATACCTTAGAGAGCCAACTGTTGAGAACAAAGAATAATTCTTGGCAATTGGAGCAGCAAGAGGATTTTCCGGTATGCTAGGTTCAGTTGATTGCATGCACCTGTCATGTGTAATACCAAGGTCATGTCCAAGAAGCCACTATCATACTTAAAGCATTGGCATTACAGGACCTATGAATTTGACATGCTTTCTTTAGCACGCTAGGTTCATACACAGTGACATCAGTATACTCCAACGATCTTCATGCAACTATATCGTCAACGGTTACAACTATAACATGGGGTACTATCTTGTCGATGGTATCTATCCTCAGTGGACGGCGTTTGTCAATACCATATCTGATCCCCAAGTCAACAAACAAATCCTGCTTTGCAACAATGCAAGAGGCATCTAGGAAAGATGTGGAGAGGGTGTTTAGAGTGCTTCAAGCTTATTAGGAATATTGTTCGTGGAGTTACAATGATGTGGAACCAGAAACAATTTTTCATAACATGATTGCCGAGGATGAGGATAAAGGGACACCACACGCACATGGTTTTGAGAAGCCCGGTGTTCAGGTCCGTCTACCAGAACAAAAGGCTGAGAGCATTGCCAATTTTCTTAAGATGTATCGGGCAACTGCAAGATCAACATATTCATATGCTACTTCTGGATGAACTTTTGGAGCATACGTAGGTCCACACTGAAAATCAGTAAACTTCGCCTCTAATTTATTGATTATACACTATGAACAATATTTATATTTAAAATATGTTTGAATCATGCACTTTTAAGTATGAACTGTTTGTATTTGTGTGCAACAAATTTATGTTTGTTTAAAATGATCGAAGTGCACGTGTTTGCATGGACTTGCTGTTTTAAAAATAGTTTGCGGTTACAAATGTCAAATTTTGATGTCTGTTCGGTCATGACCCACGTACACATTTGGTCACCGGGGTTGTCCTCGCCGTCGCTCACCTCGTCCACCTCCTTCGGTGGTAGACCGACCATTTCATGGACCGTTCAATTCTGCTCACGGGAGAGGGCGCGTGTGTTCCTCCTTTGTTGTTTCTTAAAAATGTGGTCGCGAATGGATTCCTCCTCTTCGTTCGCCCGCGCCGCCGCATCAACTGCCTTCGCCATTTCCTCAGCGAGATAGACCTCGGCGACCCTTATCCTCTCCTTCCCACGGCGGGGCAGCCCGTTCCTGGTGGGACACGAAGGCCGCCAGTCCGGTCGATGGATCCGCCCGTCGGGACCTAGATGATCCCGCCCAAGAGGAATCGAGCACCCGTTGAGCAGACGCTATGAAGTCATGGCAAAAAGATCGTGTCGTCGGCTGGGTGTTGTTCTCGTGGGAGTGGGGGAGTGCAATGTGAACCGCCATTGCCTCTTCAATCCGCAGGGGATGACCCTCCGAGTCGATGGATCCGGACTGGTCGGTGTCGGATTCGCTTCCCTCCCAGCCGAAGAAGGCTGGAGATCGTCGGAGGTGAGCTAGGGTGACGGATGAGAGTGGAGGGGAGTGAAGTAAAGTGGCTAGGGTTTGTCTGACGTATGGATGAGAAGAATATATGTGGGGTTGATGCGGGCCAAGTGGGTGTGTCCGGACTCGCCCGGGCTCCCTCATATGTGTTCCGTATTTGGGATGGATATGACGGGTGCCGGTCAGCCCCCCAGCATTTGAGGCCCATTTGAGGGGTTTGGTTGGATCGTGTTTATGTGACCGGCGGTGACCAGACGGTCTGATCGGACGTTTAAGATGAGTACGAGGGGTCTAGCTGTAGATGCGCTCAGGTTAGATACTTCCGGTTATAGATGCTTTAACCACTCATACCGGGTGGCCTTCTTGCGGTATACTTATTATATATCCTGCTAAAAAATAGCCCATGAAAGCACGGACAAATTGCTTATAGCAAAATAATAAGAAAAATCAGGTCCTTGGAGAGATTTGTATTGTGTGTATCTGGTTTATCTGTAATGATCTTTTAAGTAAAACCAATGACTTCAAAAACATGCAATTTGGACATTACCCTTAGAACATCTATATCCGAACCTCCCAAACTCATTTTAAACGCCCGAACAAGTCACTCGATCACTAACCGGTCATAAAAATATAATCATATTATACGGGCCTTGAACGTGTGGACTAACCGATATTCCTCATATTCAGCTCAAATATGAGACATATATGGGGTGCCAAGGCATGCCCAGACGCGTCCGCCACGTCGGTCTGACATCTTGGACCCACTTGTTCAGAAGCCTGGCGGTCCGACGGAGGCCTCCTTCGGCGGGGGTGTGAACACTGCGTGGCCCTGTTCTGGCATATCACGTAGTCCCTAGCCCAACTATTTAAGCCGACTGCCGGTACCGAAACCCTAACCCTCCACATTTTCCTTCTCCCGTCCATCGCCGCTGTACTTTCCACTCTCTGTCCGCCACTGTCGTCCCTAGCCCAACTATTTAAGCCATGGCCTCATCGTGCCGCAACTTTCTAACGCCGGAGAGCCGACTGCACCTCCTTGAGCAGATTCGGCCAAGGCTCAAAGCTTGGATCGCCGCAGGGATACCTTCGGATGCAGTGGATCTGGAGGAGAAGGAGGAGCGGACGAAGGATGTGAAGGATGCTAGGGCCGCGGATCTGCAAACGAAGCACCAAGCCATCCTCGATCCATCCGCTCGGAGTCGGAAGCGAAGGCCAGACGCTGCAATCGACAGAGATGGAGACGTAGCAGGCGACGGAGGAGGCGAAGATACTCACCTACTTGGATGAGGTCGAGGAGGAGCCGGAGCCCTCCTACACGCCGGTCTACCAGGCACCCGTCACCCACATTGTGGACATCTTCGACGATAGTTAGGGTAATACATAGATTTTAGTTCATTTTTTTGCATTCTTTGTATGAATCTAGGGGTTGAAAAATGATGCAGAGTAGCAAATTTAAGACATGCCCGATCACCATTCGATTTGTCAAATCTGGTTGTAGATACTCTCACCTCCTTGCATAGACCGAAAGTAAAAAAAGCATGAAACCACCACAGTTGCAGTCACTGTTGGATCCACCATGGGTCATGGAAGTACAGACTTACATCCAAAAAATTATGCAGAAATATAAATTGCGTATACGTGAAAGATATAACTGGCCAATAGACCCAAGGAGCCCATTAGCCAAAGAGGAGCAGTCGACCGGCCAGCTTCACGCACGAGAGTCACACGCAGCCACCAACCAGTCGCTTCAGCGCACACGAGCTAGCCACCCAACATAGCACGACTTGTTTGCTGGCTACTACTGCCCGCCGCTTCAGGTAAGGATGAGCGACCGGATCGACGAGATGGCGATGCTACAACACAGAAGGCAGGGATTGGCAGCATGGAATGGAAGAAGGCGCCGCAGTTCTCGACCCAGGGAGGGAAGCGTACCATTGCAATCGATTGGCTCCAACATATGGACGTGTAAATTGGGCCGTTTGATTGTCCGCATTCATTGTTTTGCCTCATCATACGGACTTTAAAGCAACTTTAAGTTAGGTCCGTTAGAAACGGTTGAATTGATAGTGTCTAGCGAACTAAGCTCAACTGATGTAGGGGAGGGAAACGCGACAGCGAGTTCATGCGACCATGGAGATGGCGCGAGCTCAGGCGTGTCTTCGAAACAGTGGGAGGAATTGGGGTCTCCTCCTGCCGATTTGGTCGTCCTATGTAGCCAACTTCACCTTACCGTCCAAACTCCCGCCACCCCTCCCCCCTTTCCAGCTTTCCCTCCAATGCTGATTGACATCGACAAGCAGGTAAGCTGCGCTTCTTCTCCTGCCGACGAAACACGGCAAGGATGCTTCGTGTCCTCCTCTTCTCCGACCTATTCCGTGCCTCCTTCGAGTTGCACCGAGCATCTGTTAGTTCAATCATGCCCTTCTTTGTACTCGTTTTAGCTAGATCTGTGACCATCTTGTAGCATTATACACTTCCTGTGAATGTGATGATCTGATAGCTAGTGGTGATGAATTTGTAGCATGCTAGGGTTGTATCCATGTCAGCAAGGATTGGTAGCTACTTGTGACGGAGTGGTAGCATGCTTGTTGGTGTGTGGCCATGTATTGAACTCCATGGATTGGTTACATGCATGTTGTTTTGTGGCAGCTAGTGTGTTGAACTTCATGGATTGGTAACATGCTAGTTGACTTGTGGTACTCATATCATGCTGTGTTAAACAAGATGATTTTGTAGTGTGTGTTATGCTTATTGTCCATGTTTGTGCTACGATCGTAGGACATGAGCATGCAAAAAATTTAGTCAGACCATTGTCATGTTCGATAGCCGGTTCCCAATGTTCTATGTCGAGGACTCCCATCCTCCCATCAAGGACCATATGCCTCCTAATTCAGATGTGTTCGAGGGCTCTGATATGGCTCTTCATTTTGTACCTACAATAGTTTTGCTGATTGATCCAAATGCTATTGTTGCTACTGCACAAAAGACGACCGCTACGACAAAGAAGGATGGTAGGGGGAACTCCGTGAAATGATAGCCGTTTGTGTCCACGTTCGTTGTTAACAAGATGTGCGAGATCATAGCTAGTGGGGTTAGGAATAACAAGAGATTCAAGGAGGTGTACTTGAACATTGTTACCAAGTAGGTGTTCTCAAGTTCTATGGCGAGGAGGTCACCGCCACCTAGGTCTACAACCACCTTAGGAGTAGAAAGCTAGATGGATCCAAGTGTCTAAGCTCAGAGATATTAGTGGTGCCTCATGGGATCAGACCACCTGCTCGAGGTAGCGCACTACCAAGGCCACATCATGGTTAGCTCACGTACCCCTTGTTTAAGCCTGTCAAGCATTGTGTTGTCACAACTAACCATGTTGTGTTTCTTTCTTAGGACCACCCCAAAGAAGCAGAGTTTCTCAACACACCCATCCAGAACTATGCCCAGATGCAACACATCATCTCCTTTATGCTAGCAACCGGCAAGCATGCCATGGGCTCCGACGAGCCGCTCAGTTCTCCTTTCCTAACTATCTAGACACCGAGGAGTCAGAGACCATCATTCTAGATGGTCCTGATAAGGGTGGCGAGCACATTCTTGTGCTTGATAGGAAGAGGAAGAGGGAGGCTTGATGGAGGATGAGCTGAGCGTCTTAAGCAGCATGATGAGTCCATCAGGAGATGGCAACCACCATTAGGTAGAACAAGTCGGTCGACGTCCACACTGAACTCTACAACATTATCATGGACCAATATGACTTCATCCCAGAGGCTCTGATGGCTTCTTTGAGCCACCCGCTGGACAATGAGGCTCAGGGGTGTTGGGTTTGTTGCCATGGCAGATGATCATAGGGTGCTCTAAATCAGTACATGGCTAGGTAAGAGCAACTAAGAGTGTTGTTTCTGGTGTTGTGAGCGCGTGCATGATCCTCAACAGCGATGATGATATATATTTTGTAGCAGCTAAGGTTTCGATGATATTGTTTGTCTATATATTTTTGACGAGTTGGTATACACTAACCCTCATTTTTATGGCGAACTTGTGTTGTTATACCTTGTTTAAGAAGTAGTGGTAAGAAAACACCATACTAATCGTAGGATGAAGTTGTGGTTTTAGCATTAATTACATCCTCTTTGGATGTGGTGGTAGGAGGACACCATAATAGTGGTAGGATGAACTTCTTATGTCGTGTGATTGCATGCTTTCTCATGTTACATATCTAATATGTTTCATTGTTGTTGCTTAAATTGTTACTCTTCCGTCATGATAGGTTAAGTGTTATGTAGTGTTCGGAGGAAGATTTCCAGGGGTTTCTAGTTCGTGACAATCATATAATAAACAAGTTAGGGATTACAAAACAGTTACTCCAGAGTTTACATATGGTTCATGGGAAGCATGCGATGCATTAGACGAGCTTCTGATCCATTGAACTTTTTTGGCTTTCTGAATTTTCAAGTTTCTTACTTCCGTGTGTCAAATCTTTAAGGTTATTAGACAGGTCAATGTTTCACCGTGCCTGCCTACAACCATTTGTATGTGAACCCATGCTATTCTGCCTTTGGACCATGCACCAAATTGAGTCGTTTGAGGCGAATGATAATCTCCTTTTATGCATGTTTATTAGATAGACCTGTCTAAGGACTGTTAAATATTAAGATAAATATTTGTTATACTAAAATTTTGTACTTATTTTCTATCACACTACTTCCTGAATGAGTACAATTATTTATTAATTATGTGACATAATTAATGGGATAATATTACTGTTCAATATCAGTTGTAGTGTTATTGTTACACATTGAAAAAGTTACTTACGTTAAATTTAACTTATTTACTATAATAAAATTCTATTTCAATTTCATTTTCTACAATTGCATAAATTATATAGTGTGTAAAATATATATTTGTGTCAATTTGTGCAGGTTCATATATTCTAATGAATTCTCTAGAGCAAATATTCTAACAAGTATCTTAACCTTGCGAATGTGAGCCGTAATGTTGAGATATCACCGCTTATAATAAATTAATAATGGAATGCGACCCATTCTTGTTTGCATGCATAGGATAGAATTATTTTATATGCTCATGTGGAATACCATGGTTTCATCTAGTGTACTTGGGATTTGCCCCAAAAAGCACGTATGAGCAATCTTCAAAGCAATGACTTCAACAAGGAATGATATGCAAGAATGTAAATGCCCAGGTGCAATCCTCAAAGGTTTGACCTAGAGTTTTCACCCCGGAGATCTAGACATAGGACTCGAAAAGCACCAACCTAGCCAAAATCATCTAGTGTTACCTCACTCGCCGAAGAAGGCCATGCTTCATGGAGGAACACATGGGCAGACACACACACCATGGTCCTAAGAGCAACTCTAGTATAGCCCTTATATTACGGATCGGTATCGCGCATTGCAATTTTCAGGAAACGCTTTTACGGGCCGACGAGGGCCGCGGTAGAACAGAACCCGCATTGCAGAACCGTAAAACAAAATATTATGTTTTACAGTTCCGCCATGCGGTTTCTGTTCCGCTGCATCCCTCGCCAGCCCATAAAAAACATGGTATTTGCTGGATTTGACTCAAATGTGAATATTAAACATAAGATCAAATATCCAAATCATAATACAACAATCATTCAGATTACAATAATTATTCAAATCACCAAAATAAAATAATAATTCAATACAAAAATTATTTTGAATACAACAATGATGCAAATCAGACATGAACTAAATGATATGAATGAAAAAAGGGCAGAAATAACTGCCCATGCCTTTGCCAATGATGCTCTATAAGTTCCTCCTGAAGCTGGTAGTGGATGTTTGCATGCTCAATTTGCCGGTATGTTTGAAGAAATGTTGTATGCGGTCAGGATCTCTAGCTGGCTTCACACGGCTATCAACATTGTCGTAAAAGAATTCCAAGTTCATACCCCTCTCATCTTCGACAACCACGAACAATGACAAACCTTGATTGCAAAACTCTAAAGGCTTTTTCAATATCTTTTCAGGCAGCCTCTTATACCTTTGCAAATTCAACATACTTTCTAATGCTGGATTTTTTTATGCTCTTGACAAATGTACACCAAAAAGGATAAATACCATCTGCAAGATATTATCCCTAGGTGGACTCATGCCCATTGACCATGTAGTTGCAAGCAGGATCATCACCACTAGCAAGTCTAGCAAACAAATGAGACCTTTGCAACATATTGATATCATTGAGAGTACCCAGAATATACCAAAAAAGGAATGTCAAATCCATAAATCTCCGGATGCTATGGCTTCTAGCATAATTGTTACATCACGAGACTTGTCATAATACTGCCAGTACCATGCCTTCGGGCAGTTTTTCCAAGTCCAATGCATGCAATCAACGTTTCATAGCATACCAATCCAACCTCTCCTCTCACCTGCTGCCATCAACTTTTTTGTGTCTTCCTCGTTGGGTGCATGAAGATAGACAGGGCCAAAGACGCGGACGATCACTTCGACCAATCTACGCACTGACTCTATTGTAGTATCTTCGCAAATGCCAAGATATTTGTCGGCATAGTCAGCCGGACCCCGCCATATGTAATCACTCGTATAGCTGTACAATTTTTTTGATATGCTCTAAAACCCTTCAAGCCGACTGACTATGCCGACGAATATCTTTGCCTTTGCGGTCGGAGGGGCACTTTTACCGTGCCCCTTAAAAATTTGTAAGGGTTTGCCGTGTTTACGTAGTTTGTTTGGGACACTTTTTCATCGTAAAACTGTAAAATGATGGTTATTTTATCGGTGAGGAAGATATAAAGGGTGCTAGTGTTCCTCTCAGGACGGCACGTGTGGAAATCCAAGCTACTGCCGCCTACCCCAACCACGTCCTCCTTCGGTTAACTATGTGAATTTTACAAATTAAAGTTCTTTCCCCGCATTTTCTTTTACAAAATTCAAACTAAACCACACCCGCAAGCATGTATTTCTGAGCATTGACTTTTTTAATCCCCAGTGGCTATAATCGTGCTCAGAATGGTCCGCCAATTACAAATAGATGCTGGTCGCCTCAACATAACAAGTGAACCTTGAGAGCAAGTACAACAAGGTACCGTCAGCAGGCTGTAAGGATTAAAATACTATATTTTTACTGAGTTGGATGAGAGAGAAGATGAGAGAGAAGGAAAGCGGACTCTTCGTGAAGAGCTAGCTCTTGCACGTGCTCCTAGGTGCTTTGTGAGAATGAAAGGCGGGTCATATATGATAAAAGTAGTATTTTTTTATAGCTAACTATTGTACAAACTAGCTATAAGATGAGCTATAAGACTGCTTACAGCCAGCAGTTGGCTATACTATTAACCATGCTCTGATAGGGTTTTTGTATGCATGATTTTCTGGGAAAATATAGGTGGGTTATGGGCGGCAACCCCAAATTTTATTCGCTGTAACACAAGTCACATAGAGACAGAGAATGAATACACCAGGAACAAAAAACGCCACAAATCACTCTCATGAATCTTTGCATTTTCAGTTCCATGAACCACTGGATTACGGCAGCACTTTTCCTTCATGAAACCTGCACGCTGGCTTTCACGATCTCCGGGACGGACCTGATCCTCAGACCAGGGCTGATGGAGAGCAGGCCAGCGAAGCTCTCCGGCGACACCCTCATCCCGCCGACGTTGATGCACGCCAGATCGGGGCACTTGCTCACCAGCGCCACCAGGCCGGCCGCCGTGACATGGCGGCAGCTCCACAGCATGATGCTCTGCACAAGAAAACTCAGCACGTTATTCCTTGCGTGCACGCAGGCAGGACCCAAGAACTGAGTGAAAATTCAAAGTATGTTCGGACACTCTAACAGACTGCGTCATATGTTCGTTTTATTAATGGCTTCAGTGCTTATTGTTGAAATTTGGAGGTGGGCCTTAGGCCCACTAGAGAATTTCAGAAAAATCTAAAGGGCCCATGTAGGTGGTGGCATGGCAAGGTGGTGGGAGTTTAGTCCCACCCCGCTAGTGGAGGAGAGTTTGGACCCCTTTATAAGGGTCTCTCTTCCACATGCTATTGGAGAGTGAGAAGAGAAGGTGCCCTCGCGCACTCCTCCTCCGCCGCCCGCCTCGCCACGCCACGCCACGCCTCGTCACGACGCGCCGCGGGTTGCGGGAATGAGCCGAGCTCATACCTACGCGCTTATTTTTGCTCCGTCCCGTTTACCGCGTACACGGTCGACGGGAGAGCAGGCCTCCGAAACCTCGCCTCTCCGGTTCCTGTACGGGAGAGGGGCGATTAGGTTTTTGGGGAGCGATCACGCGACTGCTCGCCTCCGTCCGTCTGCTTCGTCTACGTCCGCGTCGCCCTCGTCATCGCCATGTCTTCACCAAGCGAAGCTGATCGTCTCCGCGAGGAAGCCGAAAAGAAGACGGCAGAGGATACTGCCTCTGCCGCCGCCGCCGCTGCTGCTGCTACGGCCAACTGGCCGATTGGAGGGTATGACTCGTTTATCCTCTTGTTCGTATTTATTCTAGCAGTACTACTTGTTTGCATAGATGTATCCACTATATGCGTAGTATGTGCTAGGTTAGCTCAACATCAGTATGTCATTAGTCTAGTCAATGCCATGCTAGTTATTATTTTGTGGATTAATCTACTCGGAAAATTGCCTATTTACTCAACACTTATAATGTTTTAAATGAAGTTTGACTTTGTTCGTTTCGTGCTGAGGCAGGCTCTCATGTCTCATCAACTGTTTCTAAGGCTGCCATTTGCCCCCTAGCACCCTAAAATTTAGCCAGAAAGACATACCTTCAGATTTGTGCAGTTGTTTGCAACCGCATGCAACGATTCATCGGTGATAAATGTTCCACCAATATTGAGGTGCTGCAAAGAATGGGCTCTTGAAACCTGCAAAAGAATGTTGGGAAAACCACATAAAAAAGTTAATTGAATATGTCCCATTTTAGGTGAATTGAAGATACTACCCGCAGGAAAAAAAAAGAGAACTGAAGATATCATTTGCGGTGTGGATTAACTTGTCTAGTTCAATTCATTAGGGTTTCATTTTAATATCCAAGGGTTATACAAAAGAAATTATTTTTTAGGGTAACCGTTGCATTATAAAGCATGTCCCACCATCACAGAATCATAAAAAAAAAAATCAGTTCTCTCAGTATTTAAATAATATTTTTAACAAATTACATAAATGCATAAACACCATTTTTATTATGCAAAAAGAAATGAAAGAGTACTTATGAGGAAATAAGCATTATTTAGAGGCTATAAGCATTCCCCTAAAAACGAGGCTATAAGTATATTTATGCAGAAGGGTATACATTTAACTAAACATTTCTGTCCCTAAAAAAATACTGAACATTTCTGTTGGTTCAGAATGGAAAGCTACTGCGGTCAATTACTTGATCCGACAACGAATTATTACGAAAGCTCCGGCTCAATAAATTTATGAGGACATCCTACGACTTTACAGTTCCATATTGAAATCCTTGTGCTATTGCCATCACATTAAGAGAAAACAAGCAGTTGAATCCGAAAAAAGAAGAAGAGAAAACAGAGCATATATATATACCAGACGAACGACGCCATTGTCAGTGATCCCGGCCAATCCCCACAGCGAGATCGCCGTCAGCTTGCCGACGCACTCCGCCGTAGAGATCTGCAGCAGTCCATCGTCGGTAATGTGGCAGCCCCAGCAGCCCCGCGAACTTCTCCAAGAAAATTAACGGCCAGAAAGACAGAGTCAGAAAAACTAAAGCTTGAAAAACTGCAGCAAGTGCATGCAGTTCGATTTTACCAGCAACCAATAACCAATCTACTCACACGTCGAGGTCTCGGAGGTTGACGGCGGCGCGCACGAGGCGGGCGGCGGAGTCGTCGCCCGTGCGCTGCCCCGCGAAGCTCAGCCGCCGCCGCGACGCCAGCGACTGTCCCACGGCCTGGCGCCACCGTCGGCTCACTCCCCCGGCCCTGCGACGACCAGAAGATAAGCGTGTCATCAGTCATCACACAACACGACGACGCTGCAAGCTTGGGAATCATGGCGCGTCCATGACTGGTAGCACAATACGTACATGGCGAGGTCGTGGAAGGAGGAGAGGAGCGAGAGCACGTGCGCGAGGAGGTCGGCGGGAAGCCGCTCAATGTGCGGCTCCTCCTCCATTTCCTTGGCCGCCGCGGCGGCGCTGCCCCTGCCCCATCCTTGCTCTGTCTGCGGCTGCATCCCCATTTCTTGCTCGCTCTCGCTCTCGCCGTCGCGCGGGCGGAAAGGCTTATACTACCACGGCAGATCGGGGGGAGCACTGTGTTGGAGTTGAGTGTGGACATGTTTCCGGAGTGTGCACATCATCGCGTCATACATGGAGATGCAGCCGCCCCACCGGTCAGCCGCGGTACTAAAAATATGTAAATTACGTCGATGACCCTGAACTCAAGAACAAAGAATTTGAGATCGTGGGTAGAAGGTTTGTGCGTGCTTTGCTGCCCAGTTGAATTTGTTAGGTTTCTAAAAAAAGTTACCCGCTTTATAATTAGCGGGCTGCTACACGTCCAACGGCGGATGTTTAGTAAACATCCGCCACCACAACGGCCGTTGGATGTATCGATGCAGCCGTCTGATCTATGTCCCCGCACCTAATAGTTCCTGAAACAGAGGTCGAGTTGCAGAAACAATAGCCGCGTTGCGAAAACAACGAGCGTGCTGTAAAAAAAATTCCTGAAACAACGGTCGCGCTGCAGAAAATATTTTTTATGTAACTCCTGAAACAATGGCTGAGTTGCAGAAACCACGACCCCGTTGCAGAGATGTTGCATGCCAGTTGCGGAGCTGCCCCAACGACGAAGGGCGACGGGCAGGGCGACGGGGCGGGGACGTCGGTGGGGCGGTGGCGGAGGGCGAGCAGGGGCGCGCGGAGGAGTGGCCGGGCCGCAGCAGGCCGACGACGGAGGGGGCGGCAGAGCCACAGCAGGCCGACGGTGTAGGGGTGACGGGGCCGCAACAGGCCGGTGACGGAGGGGCGGCGAGACGCAGCAAGCCGGCGGCGCGAGGTCGTCGGGGCCGAGGCGGAGGCGGATGCACGGACTGGGCAGTTTTCTGAAACAACGATCCAGTTTCAGGAAACAGTTCGCGATCAAATCGAGGCGAGATCCAACGGACGAGCGAACAGCGGATGAATCATGCGGATCAGCCGGTGAAAGGTAAAACTTCTACTTATAATTACGTGATTCATACACACATGCATGTGAAAGAAACATGCATGCACTCGGCTGGCGTGGCTTGACCCGAATACGAGGCATGCACGCCATCTTTCAGCCTCCCGATCCCCTTCTCGCCTTCTCCATTAGGGCTCATCGAACGACAACCGAGCAGTGTGGATCTGACTCTATTTTCCTGCCTACTGGAAAATAACAGTCTCGTTCAATTTAGTATGGCTAGGTCTTAGTCGACTGAGATTTAACTAAATCTTAGTCAAATGACATAACATATAAAACAAAAAAAATGAATTTTTTTACACAGATATTAATGTAAGATCTCACAGATATAGCATTGACTGAGACTTAACGAAGTCTCGGTCGACCGAGACTTGACAAGACTGTTAATATAAAGGGAGTGAGGAAGGAGTGGTGGCATGTTGCTGGTGGTGACTATATACAGGCTCGTCAGAGTAACGGAACAAGGTGAATGTGATCTGCAATTATGCAGTGCAAAAGGAAAACAAATAAAGAGAATATTCAAACTCTACACCATCAAGAATTGACATATATGAGACGATGCAGATTCCTATTCCATTATTGTTGTTTATGTTTGACGCAACAGTAATTAAACCGAAAATGAATTGAACACAAGGACAAAGAAAACAGCTGCTATCCATCTCATTCTCATGGCATGGACACCGTTCATGGTGATGGCGCCGGAGCAGTATCACCTCCTGCGACTGCGACGAGAGCGACGATGGGGCTACGCACGACATGCTTCTCCGACACCCAGCTCAAGGTTCCCTCCACGTAGAGCTCTTTGCCCAGGCCATGGCCGCTCACGGACACACTGTAGGTCTTCTTCTCTCCGGTTTTGGAGAAGGACATCGTCTCCGGGACGACACGCACCGTCAGAGACCTCGGCACCTCCACTTTGGCCTTGAATGTTGAACCTGCCGGCCCGACGTTTGTCACAGTCCGGTTGACGGTGAACTGCGTCGATGTCAGCGGCACGGTTATGGTCGGGTAATTAAGCTGCACGTCCTCGACCTTGGGCAGCTTCGCGCAGGTCAAACTGGAGTTGCCCACTATGGTTGCTAGGCCTCTGTCACCAAGGAGCCAGCAGATGTAGCCAGCGTAGTCAGTGACGCTGAGGTCATACACCAAGCCAGGGTCGGCGGCTCTCGCCGGGTTTACATGGCCGGCGCCTGTGTCGTACACGCCGGCCTTCCTATGCTGCTCGTCCAAGATCGAGCCGCCGGTACCGTTAACGATGTCCGACGTTGTCATGATGGCAGACTTGATGGTGGCCGGCGACCAGTCAGGATGGATGCCCTTGATGAGCGCCGCGACACCACTCACATGCGGCGTCGCCATGGATGTGCCTGATATGATGTTGAAAGGGCCCTGCCCATGGCCCGTTTTCGACGGCCAAGCAGCAAGGATGTTGAGGCCCGGTGCCAGTATGTCCGGCTTCAGGATGTTGGGGGAGAGTGAGCTTGGGCCACGGGAAGAGAACGAGGCCACGACGGGGGCAGGGCGGACGCCAAACTGTGTACCGTTGTACGCGAGAGATGCCACAGAGCTGTTGCCCGTCGACGCGATGTAAGCTGTCAGGGCCTCGCCATCGGCCGCGGTCACTTGTACAACGCTGGAGCTGAAATCCGCAACAATGGTGGTGTAGCCGGCGATTCCGTCGTTGAACAACACGACTCCTGCCGCGCCGGCGCCAACTATGCTGCCGATTTTGGACCGTTGAGCCCTCGACTTATTATCCTTGCAGACGAGGATCTTACCAGTGATGCTGCTATCATACTCGTAATTGCAGTACCGCCATTCCTCGGAGTAGAGGAGAGAGTGCAACTTTGAGCTTGGATTCGCTGTCTGGGTAAGTGCTTCTCCGTCAATGCTCTTGCCGTTGCCGAGATGGATGTTGGCGCCGAAGCTCCGATCCACGGAGCTGGCGGCGACCGTGAGCAACCACGGTGCTTCGTTGGTGACGGAGCGCTGAGTCGGGCCGTTGTTGCCGGCGGCGCACACCACGAGGATGCCCTTGGACACGGCACTGAACGCGCCAATAGATATGGGGTCCTGATCGAAGCTGGCGCTGGTGCTGCCGCCAATGGAGAGGGAGAGCAGGTCCACCCCATCCTTGATGGCCTCTTCTAGTCCGGCCAGTATGGCAGATGCCTTGCACTCACGAGTAACACATACCTTATACATGGCGATGTGGGCGCCCGGGGCAATTCCGGCCGCGGTGCCTGTGCCCACGCCATTGTATGATGCGCCGGTTACGAAGTTTCCGGCGGCCGTGGATGAGGTGTGTGTTCCGTGCCCTTGTTCGTCGTCAGAGTCATCACCTGCCCCAATGAGTGACTTGGCGCCGATAAGCTTGTTGTTGCACCGGGCCGCGTCGCACGAGCCCTTCCACCTTGCCGGGGGTGGTGGAACACCGTGGTCATCGAAGGAAGCGTGCGCGGCATAGATGCCACTGTCGAGCAGCCCGATGATGACTCCCTTCCCGTAGTCAGCCTGGCTCCAGAACCCGGTGCCATTCCTTAGCCCAAGGAACTCTGGAGTGTGGGTGGTCATTAGCTGCAGCGTTTGGTCCGGGAATGCACGCACAAACCCTGGCTTCTTGGACACCATGTCGAGTTCGGCGTCGGTGAGCCTCGCGGCGAAGCCGTTGAACACCTCGGTGTAGGAGTAGAGGAGGCGTGACTCGCTAGAGTCACCTGCCAACGAGCTCGACAAGAAAGACTCGTGCCACTGGTGGTGTGCGCCTTGGCCTGCATTCGAGGGTGGTGGCTGGACAAGCACGATGTAAGAACTATAAGCAGATGATTTTGTGGCGTTTTGGTGTGTGCTTGTGGTAGCTGGATTGATATAGCATAGTGTGAGTGTAGGAAAGAGGGTGGCGAGCAAGAGAAGTTGTGCTGCGAGATCTGTAAAGGACGCCATTTCTTAAGCCACACACAGGTACACAAGGAAGATGATGGGAATGCTGGAATAGGATCGATACCGCGTACTCTTTATATGGCACAAACAATTGATGTGTTATGTCTTATTCTTGACATGTACTGTATTAGTCAATTGATAAATCCAGCGCATGTGGTAACACATAAATGACTTCAATTTCTGCTGAATATGGAGGGCATAATAAGGTTATGTGAGATTGCAGGAATGTGGGTAATGTATCTACCAGGGTTTATGGGGCGGGAGGGGGATGTGCGATCTCTTTTGATTTTCCGGATGATCTTAAATACATACACTACTGTACCAGAAAAAATAGAGGATAATTAATGATTCAAAATTAATAGCTGGAGTATATTTGACGTGTTATCACCTCATAATTGTGTGGTATCAACTGATTCTTGAACAAAAATATTGAAGTAATGACAGTATCGAAGTGATGAAATCAAGTTACGTATATGAATATATAAGTCGTCTTTGCGCAAATCAAGTTATGTCTTCAATTGTATTAGTCAATTGATAAATCCAGCGCATATGGTAACACATAAATGACTTCAATTTCTCCTAAATATGGAGGGCATAATAAGGTTATGTGTGATTGCAGGAATGTGGGTAATGTATCTACCAGGGTTTATGGGGCGGGAGGGGGCCGGGATGCACGATCTCTTTTGATTTTCCGGATGATCTTAAATACATTCACAGATACACTAGTACTGTACCAGAAAAATTGGAGGATAATGAATGATTCGAAATTAATAGCTGGAGTATATTTGACGTGTTATCATCTCATAATTGTGTGGTATCAATAGATTCTTGAACAAAAATATTGAAGTAATGACAATATCGAAGTGATGAAATCAAGTGAGTATATGAATATATAGGTCATCTTCTTTTGCGGTCAAAAGCACAAAAATGCTAGACCTAAGGGATAAAACCTATGGAGGAATGCTACACCCCGTAAGCATTTTTGTAAAAAGGAAAAAACGTAAGTGTAGCTTCGCTGTCAAACTGAGTTCTATCAAAGGATTCTTGAAAGAAAATTAGCAGCAGCTCCATTAAGAAATGGCAGGGACGGGTAATGTATCTACCCATTTTTATGGCTCGGTATGAGGGGGAAAATACACATGACCTTTTTTATCAGATTTGTTATTTCACATCTAGTCTAATGCAAAATAGCTATCTCGTATCTAAGTCGAGAAACAATGAATTTATTATGTCTTTAGGATTCGCACAAATCGTTTTTTTCTTTCCCGCTAGTGCGTTTGCCCGTGTTTTGTGGTCTGTCGCGCGGGCCGTAATCGATGCTAGTAGCGGGCCGGGGACGGGTTTGTGGTGTTTGTTGCGCTGACGAGCCGTGTTTGCCTATATGAGAGCAATTTTAAAGAGGAGGGGCCGACCATCAAGTAGATAAAGATTCATCGGGTCGTTTTGGGTGATCTTCAGTTAGCACATGTATGAAGTTAACACATCTGACACAAACAAGCTATCTGGCATGTAAAAGACAGTGTGATATGCAGTTTTTATAACTTTTTCTCAGCCACCTAAGCTTTATTTGTAACTGTTTTTTTCTGCCAACAAGCCCAGGTGTGTGCGCACATGTTGTTTTTTCTGTCAAACAAACAAACACACAAATAAAGCCCAGCAAACAAGGTCCGGGGGGTGGGGTAGTTGCGCTGGGTGGGGTGGGCTGGCCTGGCCAGACACAAACAAACAGGCCGACACATAGAAACAAGCTTCGATGTGTGGGGATGGTCGGGTTTATCATGGAAGCAACTACTTAGCGATCACTCTCTCACAAGCATCCCAGTGATCACAATAGCCATCCGTTGAATACAAATATTCAGAGAAGAGGAGTTGAATTGGACACTGCCTGTGTGGTCTGCAAACGTCAGTTTGAAGATGGGGCCATCTTTTCTTCCGGTGCAAAGGTGTGAAAAAACTATGGACAATTATGCAGCTTGATAATGTCAAAGATGAACTGATGTCTTGCCATGGACCTCTCCGAGTACTCCAGAGGATTATGCAGTTGCCCTATGATCAGAAGATGAAAACTGTAGCTTTATTGTGGTGTTGGTGGTCGGAGAGGAACAAGGAAAACCATAATCAGAAAAGGTTAGCTGGTGGAGAGTTTCAATTCCTTGTCACCCGACACATAAATGAATGGGTTCAATTTTATAAACCGAAACCTGTCTAGAAGGTGTGTACTGCCAGACACTGGATCCCACCTCCAGAAAATTTTGTCAAGCTGAACACTGACGGTGCGTTCATGGAACAGTCTCACTCTGGTGGCTGGGGTGCCATTGCGCGTGATTATATGGGAGAAATCGTTTTTGCTGTCATTGGAAGTGCACAACATTTGTCTGATGCTCTACATGCAGAAACCATGGCATTACAGAACAGTCTTCGTATAGCTGACCAAATGGGTATTGGCCGGGTGATTATCTCTACTGACAGCCAAGTTCTAAAGAGTGCTCTTGAATGTTCAGGCTTGGACCATTCTCGCCTGGGACAACTTTTTCTTGATATCAAGTATCAACTGGCCATGGAGTTTATTAACTACAAAGTTGAATTCTGCCCGAGGCAATGTAACAAGCCTGCTCATGTTTTAGCTGCGTTGGGTAAGGGAATGGACCAGAACAACCAATCTTTGTGGTTGTCAGGGTTCCCAGTTGATGTATCTTGTCTTGTGGCCGGCGATCTAGCCGTGTCCTAATGGAATGCATGCGTTTCTTTCAAAAAAAAACATTCTAGTGATCACTTTCATGCGCCACCATTTGGCGCATACAAAGTCGCCCCCGCCCACCCCACCCTCCCCTGTGTCGCATTCTGAGCGTTTCCTTTGAATTTTTTTTTCTTATTTTTTTCGCACGCGTTTTCGCCTTTTTTGAGTTGTTGTTTTTGGATTTTTTTTGGTGTTCTGGTTTTTCACCGGTCTTTCGTAACTTTTGGACGGAAAAAATCACGAAAAAGTGTGCTTTCTATTTTTCTATACGAAAAAACATGATTTTTGTTTTTTTTGCGAGAGGCACGGTTTTGCCTTCGCGAGAGGCACGGCCGTGCCTCTCGGAAAGGGGGGAAATGCGTTTTCTGTATTTGTTTTGCAAGAGGCACGGTTTTGCCTTCGCGCCCATGCCTCTTGAAAAGGAGGAAAAACGTGTTTTCTGTTTTTTTTGCGAGAGGCACAGTTTTGCTTCCGTAAAAGGCACGGTTTTGCCTTCGTGATAGGCACACCCATGCCTCTCCCGAAAGGAAAAAAACACGTTTTCTGTCTTTTTTTACTAGGGGCACGGTTTTGCCTTCGCGAGAGGCACGTCCCGAAAGGGAAAAAAATGTGTTTTCTGCTCTCTTTTTTTCCGAGAGAGACACGGTTTTGCTTCCGCAAGAGGAACGGTTTTGCCTTCGCGAGAGGCACGACCCGTGCCTCTCGAAAACGAAAAATGAGGTTTTTTTTGTTTTTTATATCGCGTGAGGCATGGTTTTTTTCGTCTCGTTTTTTTTCTTCCGGTTTTTTTCATGATTTTTTTGTCAAAATCTATCAACATGGGATCTAGTTTTGAAGATCTCGACGCGAGAAAGCCAACAGTGAAAACGGTTCGAGATTTGGACGCACGGTTTAGGAGATAAAACGTTTTGAAAATACGAATCTACGAAAAAAGGAAAAACTCCCAGGTTGCGACAAGTGGCACGCATGTAGTGCGCCACTTGTCACAACCTGTGAAGGTGGGAGTAATCATTGAAAGGTGTACTCGCTAACTAATTATTTTGATTTATCACGCTGGTTGTTTGTCAACGAGTGGGGCCAGATTACAGGATAATGTCACGTTAGGTGTAAGGTATTATCTTACATCTAGATTTGACATAGACAGACCTTTTATTATTATTTTCAGGATGATATCGGATATATATATATATATATTATATAAATATAAATATATATATATATATATATATATATATATATATATATATATATATATATCACATCATCGGTAAAATTGGAAGATACTCCCTCCTATCCTCTTTACTCTGCCCATAATTTTTTCTTAAAAAATCCGCAATGCTCTGCGCGGTTAGATCTTTTGTTAATTCTTTCCAAGAGTGTCCCTCCACTTTCGTTTCACCTCCCTTTGCATTTATTACACCAGCTCGCCTGCGAAACCCAAATTCGAGGAGAGAGGGATGATACGTCCATTTTGCATCATGTTTTCATGTTGTTATTTATCGCTTCTTGGGCTGTTATTTCAGTTCACGGTACAATTCTTATGCCTTTTCTCTCTTATTTTGCAAGGTTTACATGAAGAGGGAGAATGCCGGCAACAGGAATTCTGGCCTGAAAGTGGAGCGAAGTTGAGATACCTATTCTGCGCAACTCCAAACGCCGTAAAAATCAACGAGGATTTTCCCGATTTATGAAAAATACTGGGCCGAAGAAGTGCCATAGGGGCGCCAGGGGGTGGCCACAAAGCCTGCACGGCGCGGCCACCGCCCAGGCCGCGCCATGGGGGCTTGTGGGCACCTTGCTGGCCCACTTGCCCCCTATTTTGCTATATGGAGGGTTTCGTCCAGGAAAAAAATCAGGGAGGAGCTTTGCAACGATCAAGATGCGGTCCTTTCCGATCTGGGGATCGAGGACCCGAATTGGAAAGGAGCGCATCTAAGCGTCTCGCAAACGGGTAACACAGCACATACATAATAATAAAGATAGACAATCAGGGATTCAATTGCCTTCTCATAAATATCTCAGAGTACATCACACATACAACCAAGGTAGTTCCGCTACGGACTACAAAACATAGAAATGCTATGCTACCCTGCCTGCAGACCCAATCTTATGGATAGTTCACGTAAAGGCGGTTTGTCTCCTCGTCGTACTACCACGCCAACTGAGTGCCGTCGGGATCATCTGTCTCTGGGGTACCTATACCTGTTGGGATTTTGGAGGAATCCGTGAGCCGCGGGGACTCAGCAATCTAAGACCTTGGTGCCAGAACTAGTCAAGTTATTAGGTAGGATAAGGTGAAGTGTGTAAGGTTGCAGCATCCTAAGCTTGATTTGGTGGCTATCTTACGTAGCATTTATGATGGTGGACTATTCTAGCGGTCGACAATTTCTTGATCACTAAGTGATCCTGAACACCTACGTACGACATTCATAACCCCACCGTGTTCCCGATCGAAGAGAGATCTTCGAGGGGACAATCACGGGTACGCACACAGTTGGCAATTTTATTAGCTTATGTTTGAGTTATCTAATACCGGATGTTAACAAAATATTCCAAGTTGCCACATAACCGCGAGCACGGCTTTCCGAAAGATTAAACCCTGCAGGGGTGTTCCAACTAGTCCATCACCAACGTACACATGCCGCAATGTCATCCTCTATCACGAATCTCGTGATCTCGTCGAATTCCTTAGAGGAAAACCTCAACTCTGGGGGAAACCAAAGCTTCACTGGGATTCCTATACGCAGGATATACCGCTAAGGTAAGGCAAGACTAGCAGGACCTCCCGTCGTGTCGACGACCCCGATAAGAGCCGCATATCTCAGTCTCAGGACACGACGGATGGAAAAGCCTACATGAGCCAAACCTCAAGTTTCCCTGTGGTGGCCCCCGCAGTCTGTCCATGTTGGACCAACACTCATGAGGAGCACTGGCCCGGGTTGTTGATTAAATTCCTTGGGGTAGCTATTCCCTATGCAGATAATTATTAAGTGATTAGAAAATTCACACCAATGTTGGGTCCTGCCGGACAAGCCTTAGCACTACGCGATTTATCAAGGGGGTCCCCATAACAACCCCGAATGTGTTAGGAGCGATCAATATGGAATCAAACACCGGTAATCGGTAACTAAGGCGGCAATAACGGAACAAAGCACCCGACAAAAGGCTAGGCCTTCCGTCATTTACCAAGTATATAGGTGCATAATTAAATAACAACATTTAAGATAATGATATCAAGCTCATGTTATCACATGAGTCAAAGCACCTGCATCTAGCAACGCTAACATTAGTAGCTGAGCAAAGCCTACTTAGCCATTCAAGTTTTGCGAGGAAGGGATCAGTGTATGGGTTCATGGCATATCAAGAGGTAAATATTTCAGTGGTAGGCAGTGAGCAATTTGACATGGAAACGTAATCTAGCATAACAAGTCTAAAGATGGAACCAAGGTCATATCATCTTGCCTGTGATATCCTCAGCTTGGAATGGTTCTTATTCGTCCTGCACGTATTCTCCCGAATCCACGTACTCGTTCTCCGATCCCGGTGCTACCCAACATAAGAATAACATCCAATGAACAACAACACCTCAAGATGCACCAAGCACATGATGCATGAGATGAAAAATGAGCATGCATCACTATTTCTATCACTAGCACAAGCAAGAGAAGCTACTACAAGTTTCCGGACAGAACTGTACCCCAAGCTATTTTGACATGCATGAGAATGACATGATCAGATGCGTCTCGTGAAAACGATGCAAAACCATATAAATAACAATACAATCGGAGCTACGGATCAACGGGAATCAACGAAACAAGATATGAAGCCCTACGTGTCAAAATCTACACCACACACTCAAATGGCACAAATCTGGTATTCCCAGGTTGCCAAGACATATAACAACCCAACATGAATGGATTGGAGCAAGGAAGAACACCACAACAACAACTAAGCACTCACAATCATCAAAATGACAATACTACACAATCTGCCATAATCTGCATCTTAGCTCTTTGTGAGCTACATGCAGCATAGCTACATCCCTCCAAATATGAAAAATAACATATGTGGCTGTAGCCAACCAAGAATACTACAAGCACAAGCAAGAATCACACCAAAAGGAGTTAAACACAGGAAGACACAAGGCTACAAACTTTCCAGGAAAATGTTCCAATGGAAAATCTAAGTTCACCAATGGATTCCTTGGGAAATTATACCACAAAATCATATATAATATGTGGGCACTTACTTGGAACAAGTGACCACAAATTAAGGAAGAGGAAACTACTCCAAATCATGACTAGTGAATAGTGCATCCTTTCTTGTAGTTTCACTATATCAACTACTACATGGTTGAGCTCATGTGCACAATGACAAAGTGACATGGGGGTTTGAACCCCATGTTTGTGTCATGCACATCAACTTCACCACCACTTCTACCAAGCTATCCACACATACAAATCACCATGCCCTCTCACATATGGACATGTGAAGGTGCATAGCTTTGCTTGCAAAGGTGGGGTGCTTCTCACACACACATCTACTCCACATCACCCACAAGCACATCATGCTCTTGATCAAAACACATACCTACACATGTTATCATAGCAATCATCACTAGAACAAGATCAACTATATATATACACGCACACAAGAACCACTACTCCTACACCACAAGTATGTGGGGAGGGGGTGAACCCACACACACACTCACACACCTTCACATCATGGTGCATAAGCTCAACATATCACATGAGTAACACACAACAAGATCATGGTGGCATGCACCTACACACACAACCTAGTGCAAACACCAAGTGCTAGTACCTACAACAAAGAAGAACCTACACATGCTATATCTACACTTGCTAGCATATTCCTAGGAACAACTACTTGCTGTGAGGAGAAATAAAAGTATCCCACAAGGGTACCTAGCAAGCTGCAGCACCAAACTTGCAAGCCAAAGAGAAAAAAACAAGGAATATGCAAAAAAAAAAATACAAAGTGTTTGGGGGGGGGATTCGAACCCAGGACTTCCTGGTTCCCACCAGCCAACAACACCACTCTGCTACTACTCAAGCTCACAACAGAACAGAGGGATAACACTGCATAAGCTGCCTCCCTGCGCTACTGTGCCCGAGAGAAAACCAACAAATAAAAGGGGGAGGCTTCCCTGGGATCGAACCCACGACCTGCTGAGAACAAGCCCAAGTCACCAACCGCTGCGCTACACATCGACATCTGTCTGAAGAAGGTGCACAAACAAGGAGAAATAACAAGAGCGCCTGGTGCTCTGCTTGGGCACGCAGGGTCGCCGGCGACAGGAGGGATGCCGTGCTGCCCTGCTGCTCTACACCACGAGGAGGAACCCTACTGCTACTGCTCGACGACCACAAGGGGGAGGGATCCCCTGCTACTGCTCATCAGTACACACCCTCTACTACCGAGTAAGATGCACGCACACACACAACCTGCTGCTACTACTGCTGCTCGAGGTAGAGAACGCACACACGCACACATACCGGATCCAGGCCGATCTAAGGGGAAGAAGGAAGGGGAGGTGCACCCTCACCTTGGGGAGGAAGTAGAGGCTCGGATCAGAGAAGGAGTCCGGACGGAGGAGGAGGAAGAAGCTTGGAGGAGTCCCTGTCTGCAGAACCGAAGAAGAGGAGGTAGACCACCGGGTTCGCGGCGAAGACGTGGTCGTGCTCGTCGGTGAGGACGCTCTCCGGGGCTCCTAGCGCCGGGAATGGGTCGCGGGACGCACCACCAAGCTTCTGGACATGGCCGCCATCGCCGGAGATGACGGGAGGCAGGGGATCAACGGCGGGCTTCTTCTCTGCTTCTCCCTGCTAGCCCTACAACAGACTTACCTTGGGGAGGAAGGGAGAGATGGAGGGGAAGAAGAGAGGTGGCGGCGGCAGGAGAGGGGGAAAGGGAAACCCTAGGCCGAGGGGGGAGCATGGACGCCCAGGTTATATGGGGCCCCTCGACGTTTGTGCCTGACGGCGCAACTCTCTCTCTCTCGGCACTGACGGAAAGAAGCAGAGGGAGAGGGTGTAGACGGCGTCAGGTGGAAGAACGAGAGGGGGAACGGGCCCTACTGCGCGAGAGAAAGGAAGTGGGCCGGCCAACTAGGAGCAAGCCCCCAGGGTGGCGACAAATAAGAGAAACATACTCCCTGGCCTTCCTATTTACAGAAAAGAACAGGGAAGGAAAGAAAAGCACAAGGAAAACTACTGGGGATAAAAATACAACAAAATTGCCCCTGTGCTTGGAAAAATCTAACCTATTTGAATAAAATGCAAAAGAATATTAGGGGTAAATGAATATTTACAAAACAGCAATATTTGGGCTGTTTTGTAATTATTTTGCACCTTTTAAAACCCCCTTTTAAAACCGCAACTCCACATCTTCATATCCACCACAAACATTCTAAAACATGGGCATTTTTGAAACAAGGTTGGGACAAGTGAATATTGGCTTGAGATATAAAAGAGAGAGAGAGGTTTACAAATATGACAAGCCCACTTCATATAGAACTAGTCACACAGATGGAATCATAGAGCACCCCAACACATACACAACATCACAAAGTAGCTAACCACAAGGCCACCACATCACAAGAAATGCTAAGATCATATAACAGAACACAACACAAGGCAAACAATGATATGCTATGCATGCATGCATGGGAAGGAAGGAAAAAAATACAAGGGACATCACAAGAACTCATGGCACAAATGATATCATCATATCTCTGACAAGGTGGCCCCACTTGCATTAGGTTCCAAATAGGGAAGGTTTACACTTGGGGCACTACAAACTCTCCCACACTTCAAAGAAGATCTCGTCCTCGAGATCTAAGACTAAAAGAAATCGGAAAATTCGGAACGGAGGTGGTCCTCGCGTTCCCACGTAGCCTCTTTATCGGAATGGTGAGACCACTACACTTTGAGAAATTTGACAGTCTTGTTACGGGCCCAAGTGTAAACCTTCCCTAGAGAATGGTGAGAGCACTGCCCTTTGAGAAGTGTAAATTCGCCTGTCTCGGACCAGTTGAGCGGAGTACGACACTTCCTGCCATAGAGAATCTCAAACGGAGCCTTGCCAGAACTAGCTTGATAACTGTTGTTATACGAGAACTCCGCGAAAGGCAGACAATCTTCCCACTTCATGCCAAAAGAGATAACACAGGCTCTCAGCATATCCTCAAGAACTTGATTCACTCTCTCCACTTGACCACTAGTCTGAGGATGGAACGCTGTGCTGAAGCGGATCTTCGTGCCCATAGCAGACTGAAAGGAGTCCCAGAACTTGGAAGTGAAGATACTTCCGTGATCTGAAGAGATCATCATAGGCACGCCGTGCAAAGAGACAATCCTGGAGGTGTACAACTCTGCCAGCTGAGCTGCTGAAATGGACTCCTTGACTGGAAGAAAATGAGCCACTTTACTCAACTTGTCGATGACGATGAAGATAGCATCATTGGCCTTCTTGGATTTCGGAAACCCGGTGACTAAATCCATCTCAATGTGATCAAACTTTTACTCGGGAATCGGCAAAGGCTGCAAGAGGCCTGCTGGGCGTTGATGTTCTGCTTTCACTCTTCGACATACATCACACTCGTTTACGAACTGAGCAATCTCACGTTTCATACGAGTCCACCAGAATGTCTGCTTCAAGTCATGGTACATTTTGGAGCTTCCAGGATGAATAGAGAGAAGAGAGTTATGAGCTTCTTCCATGATCACCTTCCTAAGATCACCTTTCGGGACGACAAGGCGATCCTCGAAAAACAACGTGTCCCTGGCATCAACAGTGAAGCACTTATACTTGGGGAGACTCTTTCCCACGCCAATCTTGACCTTCTTCACCATAGCGTCAAGAAGCTGAGCTGCTCTGACCCGATCTTCCAAGCTAGGAGAGATCTGAAGGTTCGCAAGAAAACCCTGAGGTACCAGCTGAAGATTGAGCTTCCTTAAAGACTCACAAAGACCCAGCTGGAGAGGTTGCAGAATCAGACTGTTGCAATATGCCTTCCTGCTCAAAGCATCTACCACAACATTTGCCTTGCGTGGCGTGTACTCAACACTCGGATTAAAATCCTGGAGCATTTCCACTCAATGTGTTTGCCGAAGATTCAAGTTAGGCTGAGTGAAGATGTACTTGAGACTCTTGTGATCGGTGAAAACTTCAACCTTACGTTCCAACAAGAGATGTCTCCAAGTCATCAAGGCGTGTACAACAGCTGCTAGCTCGAGATCGTGCACAGGATAGTTCTTCCCCGCAGGCTTCAACTGTCCGGAGGTATAAGCAACCACCTTTTTATCTTGCATCAAGACTGCACCAAGACCCTGGAGAGAAGCGTCGCAAAAGACCTGGTACGGCTTGGAATCATCCGGAGGGGCCAAAACCGGAGTGGAGATAAGCTTCTCTTTGAGTGTATCGAAGGCCAGTTGACACTCTGGAGACCAAGCATACTTAACACCCTTCTGAAGAAGACTAGAGAGCGGCTTGGCGATCTTGGAGAAGTTCTCAACGAACCTTCTGCAATATCCAGCAAGCCCGAGGAAGCTTCGAAGCTGCTTCACATTCTGCGGAGGCTCCCATTCAACAATGGCTTGAACCTTGGACGGATCAACCTTAATGCCCTCGGCAGAGATAATATGCCCAAGATAAACCACTTCTTTTAGCCAGAACTCGCACTTGGAAAACTTGGCATACAACTTGTATTGTCTCAGTTTATCAAGCACCAATCTGAGATGTTTTTCATGTTCTTCCTCAGTCTCAGAAAAGACCAAAATGTCGTCGAGATAGAGCAAGACAAATTCATTCTTGTATGGGGAGAAAATATAGTTCATCAATCGACAAAATGTCGGAGGAGCATTTGCCAAACCAAAAGACATGACCGTATACTCATACGAGCCAAAACTAGTCCTGAATGCCGTCTTCGGAATGTCTTCCTCGCGAATGGGAATTTGATGATAGCCCATTCTGAGACCAAGCTTGGAGAATACTTTAGCACCTTTCAACTGTTCGAACAACTCAGTTATGTTCGGAAGTGGATATTTTTTCTTCATTGTCTTCTTGTTCAATGGGAGGTAATCGACAGACAGCCGGTCCGTGCCATCCTTCTTCTTGACAAACAGAACACCACAGCCCCACGGAGACGAGCTCGGTCTGATCAAACCCAAATGCTCCTGCTCATCGAGTTGCCTCTTAAGTTCCTTCAATTCTTCTGGACCCAGCTTGTACGGCCTTTTGCACACTGGCTCTGTGCCTGGCTCAAGCTCATTGACAAACTCAACTTCACGGTGCGGAGGCATGCCTGGCAGCTCTTCAGAAAACACATCTTGATATTCGTAGACCACTGGGACTTGCTCAATAGGATTGATCTCACCCTTTTCATTCAAGGAGAACAGACGGATTGTATCATCGCGCGCCGCGAATATAATCATATCCTCCGAAGAGTGGGTAAGCTTCACTTCTTTAGCTTCACAATCAATTGACGCCTTGTTCATGGCCAAGCAGTCCATACCAAGAATCAAGTCGATGTCGGAATTGCCCAAGACAATAGGAGACGCCAGAAAAGCATAAGCACCCATCTTAACAGAAACCGCCGGAACGAACAAACTAGAACTCAAATGCTTTGCAGGAGAAACGACTGCCAATGGCTTAGGCAACTGCTCCTGACGCAGGTTATGCTTGGATGCAAAAGGATAAGACAAGAAGCAATGCGAAGCACCAGAATCAAATAACACTTTAGCAGGAATATCATTGACGAGGAGGTTACCCATGATCACATCAGAGGAGTTGTCTGCTTCAGCTGCGTTCACCATGTTGACTCGAGCTGATCTGGGGTTGAATTTGACAAGAGCGTTGCTTGGAGGTTTGCCTAGAGGAGGAGGCGGCAGACGGAGCTGAGAAGTACATTTGTTGGCATAGTTGAAAAGGATCGAGATGGACCTAGAGGGGGGGGGGTGAATAGGTACAGTTCCAAATTTTAATAATTACTTAGCAATTTTAGGCAAAGGTGCGGAATATGAGCGTAGGCCTAATAATTGCTATGACAAGGAGTAAGCTATTTAGAGTGAAGTAAGGCAACCGGTAAACAATAATCAAATACAAGTACGTAATAAGGATTAACACAAATAGAGAGTTAGGGTTAGGAATAACCGAAACTCCAAGAGAGACGAGGATGTATCTCGATGTTCACTTCCTTGGAGGGAAGCTTCGTCACCGTTAGAGGGGCGGATGTTACCACGAAGGCACACCAACGGCACGAAGGCTCACCCTATTCTCCCTTTGAGATAACTCCACGAAGGCATTTCTCAACCACTAGTGGTAAGCCTTGAGGTGGCTTCCAAACCTTCACAAACTTTCTGGGGGAAATCACAATGGTTTGATTCCTCTCCGAAGACTCCTACCGCCTAGGAGTCCCCAACCTCCAAGAGTAACAAGATCACGGGGATTGCTCAAAACTTGCTCAAATCACAAATCACTTTGGTGGAGAGGAGGAGAAGGAGACGATCTATCTTTTGATTGGAACAACACTCAAAGGGACTCACAAATGCTCTTGGGATCTAAGATTGAGTGTAGACAAGAGTGAGTGAGAGGAAAGGTGTTCTTGTATGTGTTCTAGCTCTGTTGGACACCCTCTCACGAAGTGGGAGGGTGTATATATAGTGGGGAGTATAAAACAGCCGTTGGGGACACTTTAAGTCACACAGGGTTCGGACATCCGGCAGTTCACGGATGTCCGGGCGTCCACAAGGGGTCGGTCGTCCGAGGGCTGTAGATATGTCTGGAATCACTATGAGTAGAACAGGGACCGGACGTCCGGAGAAGGCCGGAAGTCCGAGTTATTCGACTCAACTTCTTCTGGTGCAAGATTCCGGATTTCCGAAAGGGGACGGACGTCCGGAGGGAGACGGAAGTCCGAGTTATATGGCTCACGTTCTTCTGCTGCAGGGCTCCGGATTTCCGAAGCTGGTCGGTCGATCGGCCCTCGGACGTCCGGAGGGAGCCGGAAGTTCGAGTTATATGGCTCACGTTCTTCTGGTTCAGGGCTCCGGATTTCTGAAGCTGGTCGGTCGTCCGGCCCTCGGACGTCTGGAGGGAGCCGGAAGTCCAAGTTATATGGCTCAAGTTCTTCTGGTGCAAAGCTCCGGATTTCCGAAGCTTGTCGGTCGTCTGACCCTCGACCGGCCCTCGGACGTCCGGAGGGAGCTGGAAGTCCGAGGCATTAGTCCTGTTTTGAGATAAGAGCAGAGTAGTGAAGATGTGGTATTGAGCAGAATAGTGAAGATGTGGTATGAGCAAATTCATCGCAAAACATGTGATCCCCTCTTAATAGTGCGGGATCCCTATACTCAAGAATAGTAAACTTAAAAAGGATAATCTACATCATCTTTTCTCAATCCCGAGCCTTCTTGACATATAAATCCCGATCTTCTCAGACCACCTTGGCACATAATTCTCAATCTACTAAAGTACTTGCCATCCCGAGATACACTCAACAAATAGGATTAGTTTCCTATGTATGTGTTGTCATTAACACCAAAAGTCGATTAGGGGCATAACATGCACTTTCAATCTCCCCCTTTTTGGTAGTTGATGACAACATATACATAGGTCTCAAGAAGATTTAACATACATTATAGCCTTGGAGAGGTTTAATACGGAGCTCCCCCTTAGCATGTGCATGATAAAATATCAGAGCTCCCTTTTAATGTGTGTATCGAACATATAATGGATCATCATGTAAAGATAATAGATCATCATAGAAAGACAATAGATCATCATAGAAGTAGTGGAGCAAAACATAATAGCCTATGATGATATCATAGCAATCCATAGCAATCACAACATTCGTAAGTAGCCACACATGAGTTTATCCATTACATTACACAAACATGCAAATTTAGACTAAATCTCCAAAGACTAAAAACTACGATACATTACTCCCCCTTTGGCACCAAGTACCAAAAAGGGAGATACCAACAGCATCAACCATGCTCAGAGCTCATCAGCATCATCATCATCATCATCCTCATCGTCAGGCAAGCCACTGCCACCAGCCTCGTCAAGAAAATCAGCCCACTCAGGACCAGATGGGAAGCCAAAGTCAGAAGGAGGAGCAGCAGGAAGGGCCTCATCGTCACTCACATCAAGAGCGCCCGAGTCTCTCAGACGATCCTTGAGGGCATTCTTGGAGGTGATGAGGCGAGAAACCACATCATGAGTTTGACCACACTGGAAAGAGACAGCCTTCATCATAGCAGAATGTGCCTTGCCAATGAATTGGGCAAAGCGACCGAGAGGAGCTGAGCTAGATGAAGGGGTTGCTGACCGAGCAGCAGTGCGGCGAGTGGATGTGGAGGATGGGGTTTTCTTGGGAGCATAGTTATCCGCCATGTGAGCGGGAATGACCCACTTGTGATGTGTGTGAGTGACAGCAACAGAGAATTCAGCAACATGATTAATAAGAGCCTGAATGAAGGGGGCATGAGGGAAAGCTCGCTTGTATTTAAAACTAGCAAGCCGAATCTCATGCCATAGAAAGTGAGGCACATTAATTTTGCTCTTGGGGTGCTCGTACAAATGTGACATGATGTCAATACAGTAGCCACTGCAAGATCCCTTATCACCCATCTTGGGATAGATGGTGCGGATAAGACACTGAAAGATGATAAAGTAAGGAGAGCGCCAGATGGATACCTGGTTAAGATCCTTCATGCGTTCATCCGCATCAAGTTCGCGGAGTGGTTTGAGGAGATACCCACACGCCTCAATTGGCTTATGTGCATGGTTAGGATCGTTCTTATGGATTTTGAAACCGGAGTTGGGGAAACCAAGTGCGCCAACAAACGTATCATAAGAGGCCGTGAAGAGAACGTCAGAGGTTATCCAGCTAACAGTGTTGTTTGGATCAAAGAAGCATGTGGCATAAAACTGGTGAATAGCAGCAGCGTTAAAATCACAACGAAAAGCAAAGGGGGCAGCTAGCCCCGATGACTCAATGAGCTCAATGGCACCCGGGTATTTCGCCGGGTGCGTGCGAATATGCTCAAGATCTATGAAGTGATGAACAGAGAGACCCTTAGGAACTATGACCGTAGTAAAGATGTCCGCCTAGACGTTTGTGCGGAAACGTGAGTCCATAGAGTCACGTACGACAGAGAATTGATCAACGTCACGGCGGAAAGTGAGATAGGAAGACTTGGCAACCGTGGTGAAGTTTGTGACTTCACGACCTAAGGTAGGAGGGGGTTCAAGTGAGATGCGACGAGCTTCACCTTCGGGCTGAGGAGGAGGAGGTGGTGGCATATAGGAGGGCCTGCGAGTCCCGGGCATTGGCATGGACCTCCGAACGGCGGGCTGGTCAGCATGGTCCTAAGTGGCAAGCTCATCCTCGAAGTCAGAGCCATCAGACGACGAGGGGAGCTGTTGAGACGGAGGACGCCGGGAAATCCGTTTGAAGGGACGACGTTGCCCTTCCGAGTTCGACCCCGCGCCAGTAGGGGCACGAGCGGATGAGCCAGCAGAGTCCTTCCGGGCGGCGTGCTTAATCTTGGGCATGATGCACACAAACCTACACGGATGGAAACCCAAAGGGGAACGGTCACGGGCAAACCATATGAACGAACACGTGAACTTGGGAGAAAAGGAATCCAAACGCGAGGGGAACGGAGGAGATACCTGCAGATCGAGAGAGGAGAGGAAGAAGAGATGGATCCCGCGGAGGAGATCGGATCCCGCAAAGGAGATCAGGCAGATCCCGGAGGTGGCGGCGCGGGTGAGCTCTCCTGGTGCTGGCGGCGGCGGCTGCTGGGGGAAAAGGAGGCGTGTGGGGGCTAGGGCAAAGCCCAGCCCGCGCCCTTCTATTTATAGGGCCCCGATGTGTCGGACGTCCGACAGGCGTCGGACTTCCGGAGTGGATTTAGCCGTCGGACGACCGACACTAGCCGGACGTCCGGAATGAGATTAGTCGCCAGACGTCCGAGACACGTCGGACGACCGAGAGAGAGGAGGAGGCAGAGGCTGATTCTGGAATTTTGATGATGAGATTATTTTTCATGGTTTATCACAAAGAACACGAACATAGTTGCATACAAGAATTACATATACTACTTGTGGACAGAAGTTGATTTATGCATATTTGTAAGATCAAACCACAGAATTATGACCCACTCCCCCTAAATGCATGCCCACATCAAGACAAGAACATAATGTGAGTGTGTGTATGTGTGCAAGATTTCAAGTTATGTTATCAAGCTCCAAGATACCAAGTCCACGCCTAAGTTGACAGAACCTTGCTATGCTAAGTGGCTTGGTGAAAATGTCAGCGAGCTGCAAGTCGGTACCCACATGGGTAATATCAAGGTCACCCTTTTGCACATGGTCTCTCAAGAAATGATACCTAATATCAATATGTTTTGTGCGAGGGTGATCAATGGGGTTCTCGGAGATCTTTATGGCACTTTCATTATCACAGAGAAGAGGCACGTGTCGATACGTGATACCATAATCCTTTAGGGTTTGCCTCATCCATAGCAGTTGAGTTGCACAGCTTGCGACTGCAATATATTCGGCCTCGGCCGTGGAGAGAGAAACACAATTCTGCTTTTTCGAGGACCAACTTACCAAGGAGCGTCCAAGAAACTGACATGCACCGGAAGTGGATTTCCGTCCCACTTTGTCACCGTCCCAATCCGCATCGGAGTACCCAATAAGATCAAACTTTGCATCCTTAGGGTACCATAAGCCTAACTTTGGGGTGTGAACAAGGTATCTAAGAATATGCTTAACCGCCGTATGATGGCTTTCCCTAGGGGAAGCTTGAAATCTAGCACATATGCCTACACTTAACATGATGTCCGGTCTAGATGCGCAAAGATAAAGTAACGAACTAATCATGGAGCGGTAAGTAGATGGGTCAAAAGGAATACCGTTGGTGTCTTCATTTAGAACTACATCTGTGGCCATGGGTGTCTTCATTGGTTTAGCATTTGTCATATCAAATTTCTCAAGAATGTCCTTGAGGTACTTAGTTTGAGATAAGAAAATCCCTTCTTGAAATTGTTGTATTTGAAACCCAAGAAAGAACTTCAAGTCCGTGTTGAGTGACATCTCAAAGGTCTTGGTCATGGAGGCCGCAAACTTCTTGCATAAATGGATGTTAGGAGAACCAAAAATGATGTCATCTACATAGATTTGGCATAATATCAAATCACCATTTTCCCTCTTAGTAAAAAGAGTGGGATCGATCACCCCCACCACAAAGCCATCATCGAGTAAGAACTTCTTAAGATGATCGTACCAAGCACGGGGTGCTTGTTTGAGGCCATACAGAGCCTTGTGAAGTTTGTATACATGGTCTTTTTGGTGAGGGTCAACAAACCCAGGTGGTTGTGATACATATACCTCTTCTTGTAGAGGACCGTTAAGAAAAGCACTTTTCACATCCATTTGATGCAAAGTAAAACCATTGAAAGCAGCATAGGCCAATAGAATGCGAATGGATTCAAGACGAGCAACAGGGGCGAAAGTCTCACCAAAGTCCAAACCTTCAACTTGGTAGTACCCCTGTGCTACTAACCTTGCCTTGTTGCGTAGGACAGTCCCATTCTCATCTTCCTTGTTCTTGAAGATCCATTTAGTTCCAATGACATTGTGTTCCTCAGTTGGTCGTTCTACCAAAGACCATACTTCGTTGCGTGTAAAACTGTTTAACTCTTCTTGCATAGAAAGGAGCCAGTCATTGTCACACAATGCATCCTGAATCCTGTGTGGCATGGTACTAGAGACAAATGAAAAGTGAGCACAAAAGTTTGTTAATTGTTTACGAGTCACTCTACCTTCTGATACGCCGGTGAGGATTTGATCAATATCAACACGACCGGCCACACGTGGCATGATGGAGGTCAGGGTTTCACGAGGTTCGACTTCGTTTCCATCATCAACGTCCTCAACATATGGATCATTTATGTGCGGTGGAAGATATTCCTCTTCGCGTTGCACCTGTTGAGGTTCATCATCAAGCATATCCATACTTTGGTCTAGCTCTTGAAGATCAACTTGTTCTTGAGTGTGATCAGAGTGAGAGACATGTTCTCCCACTTGATCCTCAACAACTGGCATGATATGTGTGCTAGTATCTTGTGGAGGTACGGGCAGTGAACTGTCTTGAGGATGAGAAATACTCTCATCATCTTCATCATCATCATGGGGTCTTTGTTCCATGGGAAGAAGTGCACCTACACCCATGTTCAAGATATCTTGCGAGGAATCTTCTTCACCCGCATCACTTAGATCAACTTGCTCCCCATGGGAGCGGTTAAATTCATCAAACGTCACGTCACAGGTTTCTATAACACATCCCGTGGATTTGTTGTAGGCTCTGTAGGCGTGAGAGTTTAATCCATAGCCAACAAAAACCCCTTGAGTTGTTTTGGATTGAAATTTTCCTAACCGTTCCCGTTTGTTGAGGATGAAACACTTGCATCCAAACACACAAAAGTACTTAACATTGGGCTTGTTCCCAGTTAGGAGCTCATATGGAGTCTTCTCCAATATTGATCGAAGGAAGAGCTGGTTTGATGCATGACATGATGTGTTGACAGCCTCAGCCCAAAAACTATGTGGTGACTTGTATTCGTCTAACATGGACCTTGCCATTTCCACAAGTGTGAGGTTCTTCCTCTCTGCTACACCATTTTGCTGAGGGGTGTAAGGTGCGGAGTACTGATGTTCAATTCCCTCATCACTAAGAAATTCTTCTAGGGTGTAGTTCTAGAACTCGGAGCCATTATCACTTCTTATTGCCTTGATGTCCTTGTCAAACTTCCACTGGGCTTGTTTGGCAAAATCAATGAAGGTGATCTTCGTCTCGTCCTTGTACTTGAGAAAGAATACCCATGTGTATATTGAGTAATCATCAACAATGACTAGGCCATATTGTTTCCCTCCAAGACTTGCCCATGAAGGAGGCCCAAACAGATCCACATGAAGGAGCTCTAACGGCCTCGAAGTGGATACAATGTTCTTGGGTGGATGTTTTGATTGATGTTGTTTCCCAGCTATGCATGCAGTGCACACACGATCTTTCTTAAAAGATACATTTGTTAGTCCAAGGATGTGATTGCCGTTTAAGAGATTTTGAAGATTTCTCATGCCGACATGGGCGAGCCAGCGATGCCACAACCATCCCATGTCGGCCTTGGCCATTAGACAAGTTGTATGGAAGTGAAGATACTTCCGTGATCTGAAGAGATCATCATAGGCACGCCGTGCAAAGAGACAATCCTGGAGGTGTACAACTCTGCCAGCTGAGCTGCTGAAATGGACTCCTTGACTGGAAGAAAATGAGCCACTTTACTCAACTTGTCGACGACGAAGATAGCATCATTGGCCTTCTTGGATTTCGGAAACCCGGTGACTAAATCCATCTCAATGTGATCAAACTTCCACTCGGGAATCGGCAAAGGCTGCAAGAGGCCTGCTGGGCGTTGATGTTCTGCTTTCACTCTTCGACATACATCACACTCGTTTACGAACTGAGCAATCTCACGTTTCATACGAGTCCACCAGAATGTCTGCTTCAAGTCATGGTACATTTTGGAGCTTCCAGGATGAATAGAGAGAAGAGAGTTATGAGCTTCTTCCATGATCACCTTCCTAAGATCACCTTTCGGGACGACAAGGCGATCCTCGAAAAACAACGTGTCCCTGGCATCAACAGTGAAGCACTTATACTTGGGGAGACTCTTTCCCACGCCAATCTTGACCTTCTTCACCATAGCGTCAAGAAGCTAAGCTGCTCTGACCTGATCTTCCAAGCTAGGAGAGATCTGAAGGTTCGCAAGAAAACCCTGAGGTACCAGCTGAAGATTGAGCTTCCTTAAAGACTCACAAAGACCCAGCTGGAGAGGTTGCAGAATCAGACTGTTGCAATATGCCTTCCTGCTCAAAGCATCTACCACAACATTTGCCTTGCGTGGCGTGTACTCAACACTCGGATTAAAATCCTGGAGCATTTCCACTCAATGTGTTTGCCGAAGATTCAAGTTAGGCTGAGTGAAGATGTACTTGAGACTCTTGTGATCGGTGAAAACTTCAACCTTACGTTCCAACAAGAGATGTCTCCAAGTCATCAAGGCGTGTACAACAGCTGCTAGCTCGAGATCGTGCACAGGATAGTTCTTCCCCGCAGGCTTCAACTGTCCGGAGGTATAAGCAACCACCTTTTTATCTTGCATCAAGACTGCACCAAGACCCTGGAGAGAAGCGTCGCAAAAGACCTGGTACGGCTTGGAATCATCCGGAGGGGCCAAAACCGGAGTGGAGATAAGCTTCTCTTTGAGTGTATCGAAGGCCAGTTGACACTCTGGAGACCAAGCATACTTAACACCCTTCTGAAGAAGACTAGAGAGCGGCTTGGCGATCTTGGAGAAGTTCTCAACGAACCTTCTGCAATATCCAGCAAGCCCGAGGAAGCTTCGAAGCTGCTTCACATTCTGCGGAGGCTCCCATTCAACAATGGCTTGAACCTTGGACGGATCAACCTTAATGCCCTCGGCAGAGATAATATGCCCAAGATAAACCACTTCTTTTAGCCAGAACTCGCACTTGGAAAACTTGGCATACAACTTGTATTGTCTCAGTTTATCAAGCACCAATCTGAGATGTTTTTCATGTTCTTCCTCAGTCTCAGAAAAGACCAAAATGTCGTCGAGATAGAGCAAGACAAATTCATTCTTGTATGGGGAGAAAATATAGTTCATCAATCGACAAAATGTCGGAGGAGCATTTGCCAAACCAAAAGACATGACCGTATACTCATACGAGCCAAAACTAGTCCTGAATGCCGTCTTCGGAATGTCTTCCTCGCGAATGGGAATTTGATGATAGCCCATTCTGAGACCAAGCTTGGAGAATACTTTAGCACCTTTCAACTGTTCGAACAACTCAGTTATGTTCGGAAGTGGATATTTTTTCTTCATTGTCTTCTTGTTCAATGGGAGGTAATCGACAGACAGCCGGTCCGTGCCATCCTTCTTCTTGACAAACAGAACACCACAGCCCCACGGAGACGAGCTCGGTCTGATCAAACCCAAATGCTCCTGCTCATCGAGTTGCCTCTTAAGTTCCTTCAATTCTTCTGGACCCAGCTTGTACGGCCTTTTGCACACTGGCTCTGTGCCTGGCTCAAGCTCATTGACAAACTCAACTTCACGGTGCGGAGGCATGCCTGGCAGCTCTTCAGAAAACACATCTTGATATTCGTAGACCACTGGGACTTGCTCAATAGGATTGATCTCACCCTTTTCATTCAAGGAGAACAGACGGATTGTATCATCGCGCGCCGCGAATATAATCATATCCTCCGAAGAGTGGGTAAGCTTCACTTCTTTAGCTTCACAATCAATTGACGCCTTGTTCATGGCCAAGCAGTCCATACCAAGAATCAAGTCGATGTCGGAATTGCCCAAGACAATAGGAGACGCCAGAAAAGCATAAGCACCCATCTTAACAGAAACCGCCGGAACGAACAAACTAGAACTCAAATGCTTTGCAGGAGAAACGACTGCCAATGGCTTAGGCAACTGCTCCTGACGCAGGTTATGCTTGGATGCAAAAGGATAAGACAAGAAGCAATGCGAAGCACCAGAATCAAATAACACTTTAGCAGGAATATCATTGACGAGGAGGTTACCCATGATCACATCAGAGGAGTTGTCTGCTTCAGCTGCGTTCACCATGTTGACTCGAGCTGATCTGGGGTTGAATTTGACAAGAGCGTTGCTTGGAGGTTTGCCTAGAGGAGGAGGCGGCAGACGGAGCTGAGAAGTACATTTGTTGGCATAGTTGAAAAGGATCGAGATGGACCTAGAGGGGGGGGGTGAATAGGTACAGTTCCAAATTTTAATAATTACTTAGCAATTTTAGGCAAAGGTGCGGAATATGAGCGTAGGCCTAATAATTGCTATGACAAGGAGTAAGCTATTTAGAGTGAAGTAAGGCAACCGGTAAACAATAATCAAATACAAGTACGTAATAAGGATTAACACAAATAGAGAGTTAGGGTTAGGAATAACCGAAACTCCAAGAGAGACGAGGATGTATCTCGATGTTCACTTCCTTGGAGGGAAGCTTCGTCACCGTTAGAGGGGCGGATGTTACCACGAAGGCACACCAACGGCACGAAGGCTCACCCTATTCTCCCTTTGAGATAACTCCACGAAGGCATTTCTCAACCACTAGTGGTAAGCCTTGAGGTGGCTTCCAAACCTTCACAAACTTTCTGGGGGAAATCACAATGGTTTGATTCCTCTCCGAAGACTCCTACCGCCTAGGAGTCCCCAACCTCCAAGAGTAACAAGATCACGGGGATTGCTCAAAACTTGCTCAAATCACAAATCACTTTGGTGGAGAGGAGGAGAAGGAGACGATCTATCTTTTGATTGGAACAACACTCAAAGGGACTCACAAATGCTCTTGGGATCTAAGATTGAGTGTAGACAAGAGTGAGTGAGAGGAAAGGTGTTCTTGTATGTGTTCTAGCTCTGTTGGACACCCTCTCACGAAGTGGGAGGGTGTATATATAGTGGGGAGTATAAAACAGCCGTTGGGGACACTTTAAGTCACACAGGGTTCGGACATCCGGCAGTTCACAGATGTCCGGGCGTCCACAAGGGGTCGGTCGTCCGAGGGCTGTAGATATGTCTGGAATCACTATGAGTAGAACAGGGACCGGACGTCCGGAGAAGGCCGGAAGTCCGAGTTATTCGACTCAACTTCTTCTGGTGCAAGATTCCGGATTTCCGAAAGGGGACGGACGTCCGGAGGGAGACGGAAGTCCGAGTTATATGGCTCACGTTCTTCTGCTGCAGGGCTCCGGATTTCCGAAGCTGGTCGGTCGATCGGCCCTCGGACGTCCGGAGGGAGCCGGAAGTTCGAGTTATATGGCTCACGTTCTTCTGGTTCAGGGCTCCGGATTTCTGAAGCTGGTCGGTCGTCCGGCCCTCGGACGTCTGGAGGGAGCCGGAAGTCCAAGTTATATGGCTCAAGTTCTTCTGGTGCAAAGCTCCGGATTTCCGAAGCTTGTCGGTCGTCTGACCCTCGACCGGCCCTCGGACGTCCGGAGGGAGCTGGAAGTCCGAGGCATTAGTCCTGTTTTGAGATAAGAGCAGAGTAGTGAAGATGTGGTATTGAGCAGAATAGTGAAGATGTGGTATGAGCAAATTCATCGCAAAACATGTGATCCCCTCTTAATAGTGCGGGATCCCTATACTCAAGAATAGTAAACTTAAAAAGGATAGTCTACATCATCTTTTCTCAATCCCGAGCCTTCTTGACATATAAATCCCGATCTTCTCAGACCACCTTGGCACATAATTCTCAATCTACTAAAGTACTTGCCATCCCGAGATACACTCAACAAATAGGATTAGTTTCCTATGTATGTGTTGTCATTAACACCAAAAGTCGATTAGGGGCATAACATGCACTTTCAATCTCCCCCTTTTTGGTAGTTGATGACAACATATACATAGGTCTCAAGAAGATTTAACATACATTATAGCCTTGGAGAGGTTTAATACGGAGCTCCCCCTTAGCATGTGCATGATAAAATATCAGAGCTCCCTTTTAATGTGTGTATCGAACATATAATGGATCATCATGTAAAGATAATAGATCATCATAGAAAGACAATAGATCATCATAGAAGTAGTGGAGCAAAACATAATAGCCTATGATGATATCATAGCAATCCATAGCAATCACAACATTCGTAAGTAGCCACACATGAGTTTATCCATTACATTACACAAACATGCAAATTTAGACTAAATCTCCAAAGACTAAAAACTACGATACATTACTCCCCCTTTGGCACCAAGTACCAAAAAGGGAGATACCAACAGCATCAACCATGCTCAGAGCTCATCAGCATCATCATCATCATCATCCTCATCGTCAGGCAAGCCACTGCCACCAGCCTCGTCAAGAAAATCAGCCCACTCAGGACCAGATGGGAAGCCAAAGTCAGAAGGAGGAGCAGCAGGAAGGGCCTCATCGTCACTCACATCAAGAGCGCCCGAGTCTCTCAGACGATCCTTGAGGGCATTCTTGGAGGTGATGAGGCGAGAAACCACATCATGAGTTTGACCACACTGGAAAGAGACGGCCTTCATCATAGCAGAATGTGCCTTGCCAATGAATTTGGCAAAGCGACCGAGAGGAGCTGAGCTAGATGAAGGGGTTGCTGACCGAGCAGCAGTGCGGCGAGTGGATGTGGAGGATGGGGTTTTCTTGGGAGCATAGTTATCCGCCATGTGAGAGGGAATGACCCACTTGTGATGTGTGTGAGTGACAGCAACAGAGAATTCAGCAACATGATTAATAAGAGCCTGAATGAAGGGGGCATGAGGGAAAGCTCGCTTGTATTTAAAACTAGCAAGCCGAATCTCATGCCATAGAAAGTGAGGCACATTAATTTTGCTCTTGGGGTGCTCGTACAAATGTGACATGATGTCAATACAGTAGCCACTTCAAGATCCCTTATCACCCATCTTGGGATAGATGGTGCGGATAAGACACTGAAAGATGATAAAGTAAGGAGAGCGCCAGATGGATACCTGGTTAAGATCCTTCATGCGTTCATCCGCATCAAGTTCGCGGAGTGGTTTGAGGAGATACCCACACGCCTCAATTGGCTTATGTGCATGGTTAGGATCGTTCTTATGGATTTTGAAACCGGAGTTGGGGAAACCAAGTGCGCCAACAAACGTATCATAAGAGGCTGTGAAGAGAACGTCAGAGGTTATCCAGCTAACAGTGTTGTTTGGATCAAAGAAGCATGTGGCATAAAACTGGTGAATAGCAGCAGCGTTAAAATCACAACGAAAAGCAAAGGGGGCAGCTAGCCCCGATGACTCAATGAGCTCAATGGCACCCGGGTATTTCGCCGGGTGCGTGCGAATATGCTCAAGATCTATGAAGTGATGAACAGAGAGACCCTTAGGAACTATGACCGTAGTAAAGATGTCCGCCTAGACGTTTGTGCGGAAACGTGAGTCCATAGAGTCACGTACGACAGAGAATTGATCAACGTCGCGGCGGAAAGTGAGATAGGAAGACTTGGCAACCGTGGTGAAGTTCGTGACTTCACGACCTAAGGTAGCAGGGGGTTCAAGTGAGATGCGACGAGCTTCACCTTCGGGCTGAGCAGGAGGAGGTGGTGGCATATAGGAGGGCCTGCGAGTCCCGGGCTTTGGCATGGACCTCCGAACGGCGGGCTGGTCAGCACGGTCCTCGGTGGCAAGCTCATCCTCGAAGTCAGAGCCATCAGACAACGAGGGGAGCTGTTGAGACGGAGGACGCCGGGAAATCCGTTTGAAGGGACGACGTTGCCCTTCCGAGTCCGACCCCGCGCCAGTAGGGGCACGAGCGGATGAGCCAGCAGAGTCCTTCCGGGCGGCGTGCTTAATCTTGGGCATGATGCACACAAACCTACACGGATGGAAACCCAAAGGGGAACGGTCACGGGCAAACCATATGAACGAACACGTGAACTTGGGAGAAAAGGAATCCAAACGCGAGGGGACCGGAGGAGATACCTGCAGATCGAGAGAGGAGAGGAAGAAGATATGGATCCCGCGGAGGAGATCGGATCCCGCAAAGGAGATCAGGCAGATCCCGGAGGTGGCGGCACGGGTGAGCTCTCCTGGTGCTGGCGGCGGCGGCTGCTGGGGGAAAAGGAGGCGTGTGGGGGCTAGGGCAAAGCCCAGCCCGCGCCCTTCTATTTATAGGGCCCCGATGTGTCGGACGTCCGACAGGCGTCGGACTTCCGGAGTGGATTTAGCCGTCGGACGACCGACACTAGCCGGACGTCCGGAATGAGATTAGTCGCCAGACGTCCGAGACACGTCGGACGACCGAGAGAGAGGAGGAGGCAGAGGCTGATTCTGGAATTTTGATGATGAGATTATTTTTCATGGTTTATCACAAAGAACACGAACATAGTTGCATACAAGAATTACATATACTACTTGTGGACAGAAGTTGATTTATGCATATTTGTAAGATCAAACCACAGAATTATGACCCACTCCCCCTAAATGCATGCCCACATCAAGACAAGAACATAATGTGAGTGTGTGTATGTGTGCAAGATTTCAAGTTATGTTATCAAGCTCCAAGATACCAAGTCCACGCCTAAGTTGACAGAACCTTGCTATGCTAAGTGGCTTGGTGAAAATGTCAGCGAGCTGCAAGTCGGTACCCACATGGGTAATATCAAGGTCACCCTTTTGCACATGGTCTCTCAAGAAATGATACCTAATATCAATATGTTTTGTGCGAGGGTGATCAATGGGGTTCTCGGAGATCTTTATGGCACTTTCATTATCACAGAGAAGAGGCACGTGTCGATACGTGATACCATAATCCTTTAGGGTTTGCCTCATCCATAGCAGTTGAGTTGCACAGCTTGCGGCTGCAATATATTCGGCCTCGGCCGTGGAGAGAGAAACACAATTCTGCTTTTTCGAGGACCAACTTACCAAGGAGCGTCCAAGAAACTGACATGCACCGGAAGTGGATTTCCGTCCCACTTTGTCACCGTCCCAATCCGCATCGGAGTACCCAATAAGATCAAACTTTGCATCCTTAGGGTACCATAAGCCTAACTTTGGGGTGTGAACAAGGTATCTAAGAATATGCTTAACCGCCGTATGATGGCTTTCCCTAGGGGAAGCTTGAAATCTAGCACATATGCCTACACTTAACATGATGTCCGGTCTAGATGCGCAAAGATAAAGTAACGAACTAATCATGGAGCGGTAAGTAGATGGGTCAAAAGGAATACCGTTGGTGTCTTCATTTAGAACTACATCTGTGGCCATGGGTGTCTTCATTGGTTTAGCATTTGTCATATCAAATTTCTCAAGAATGTCCTTGAGGTACTTAGTTTGAGATAAGAAAATCCCTTCTTGAAATTGTTGTATTTGAAACCCAAGAAAGAACTTCAAGTCCGTGTTGAGTGACATCTCAAAGGTCTTGGTCATGGAGGCCGCAAACTTCTTGCATAAATGGATGTTAGGAGAACCAAAAATGATGTCATCTACATAGATTTGGCATAATATCAAATCACCATTTTCCCTCTTAGTAAAAAGAGTGGGATCGATCACCCCCACCACAAAGCCATCATCGAGTAAGAACTTCTTAAGATGATCGTACCAAGCACGGGGTGCTTGTTTGAGGCCATACAGAGCCTTGTGAAGTTTGTATACATGGTCTTTTTGGTGAGGGTCAACAAACCCAGGTGGTTGTGATACATATACCTCTTCTTGTAGAGGACCGTTAAGAAAAGCACTTTTCACATCCATTTGATGCAAAGTAAAACCATTGAAAGCAGCATAGGCCAATAGAATGCGAATGGATTCAAGACGAGCAACAGGGGCGAAAGTCTCACCAAAGTCCAAACCTTCAACTTGGTAGTACCCCTGTGCTACTAACCTTGCCTTGTTGCGTAGGACAGTCCCATTCTCATCTTCCTTGTTCTTGAAGATCCATTTAGTTCCAATGACATTGTGTTCCTCAGTTGGTCGTTCTACCAAAGACCATACTTCGTTGCGTGTAAAACTGTTTAACTCTTCTTGCATAGAAAGGAGCCAGTCATTGTCACACAATGCATCCTGAATCCTGTGTGGCATGGTACTAGAGACAAATGAAAAGTGAGCACAAAAGTTTGTTAATTGTTTACGAGTCACTCTACCTTCTGATACGCCGGTGAGGATTTGATCAATATCAACACGACCGGCCACACGTGGCATGATGGAGGTCAGGGTTTCACGAGGTTCGACTTCGTTTCCATCATCAACGTCCTCAACATATGGATCATTTATGTGCGGTGGAAGATATTCCTCTTCGCGTTGCACCTGTTGAGGTTCATCATCAAGCATATCCATACTTTGGTCTAGCTCTTGAAGATCAACTTGTTCTTGAGTGTGATCAGAGTGAGAGACATGTTCTCCCACTTGATCCTCAACAACTGGCATGATATGTGTGCTAGTATCTTGTGGAGGTACGGGCAGTGAACTGTCTTGAGGATGAGAAATACTCTCATCATCTTCATCATCATCATGGGGTCTTTGTTCCATGGGAAGAAGTGCACCTACACCCATGTTCAAGATATCTTGCGAGGAATCTTCTTCACCCGCATCACTTAGATCAACTTGCTCCCCATGGGAGCGGTTAAATTCATCAAACGTCACGTCACAGGTTTCTATAACACATCCCGTGGATTTGTTGTAGGCTCTGTAGGCGTGAGAGTTTAATCCATAGCCAACAAAAACCCCTTGAGTTGTTTTGGATTGAAATTTTCCTAACCGTTCCCGTTTGTTGAGGATGAAACACTTGCATCCAAACACACAAAAGTACTTAACATTGGGCTTGTTCCCAGTTAGGAGCTCATATGGAGTCTTCTCCAATATTGATCGAAGGAAGAGCTGGTTTGATGCATGACATGATGTGTTGACAGCCTCAGCCCAAAAACTATGTGGTGACTTGTATTCGTCTAACATGGACCTTGCCATTTCCACAAGTGTGAGGTTCTTCCTCTCTGCTACACCATTTTGCTGAGGGGTGTAAGGTGCGGAGTACTGATGTTCAATTCCCTCATCACTAAGAAATTCTTCTAGGGTGTAGTTCTTGAACTCGGAGCCATTATCACTTCTTATTGCCTTGATGTCCTTGTCAAACTTCCACTGGGCTTGTTTGGCAAAATCAATGAAGGTGATCTTCGTCTCGTCCTTGTACTTGAGAAAGAATACCCATGTGTATATTGAGTAATCATCAACAATGACTAGGCCATATTGTTTCCCTCCAAGACTTGCCCATGAAGGAGGCCCAAACAGATCCACATGAAGGAGCTCTAACGGCCTCGAAGTGGATACAATGTTCTTGGGTGGATGTTTTGATTGATGTTGTTTCCCAGCTATGCATGCAGTGCACACACGATCTTTCTTAAAAGATACATTTGTTAGTCCAAGGATGTGATTGCCGTTTAAGAGATTTTGAAGATTTCTCATGCCGACATGGGCGAGCCAGCGATGCCACAACCATCCCATGTCGGCCTTGGCCATTAGACAAGTTGTATGGAAGGTGCTCTCTTTCGAGAAATCAACCGTGTAAAGGTTGCCATCCAACTCGCCAACAAAGGCCACTTCGAGAGTGTCTCTCTTAAAGACATTCACATCCCTTAGTCTGAATAATGTGTCATAACCAACGGAAGCCAATTGGTGAACTGAAAGTAAATGATATTGAAGAGATTGGACAAGCATGACATTTGCAATAGACATGTCATTAGTGATTGCCACCTTGCCCAACCCAATTACCTACGCTTTCGACCCTCCACCAAATACAATGCTCATGTATTGTCGAATGGCTTGCATGAAGTCATAGAGCAAGTTACTATCTCCGGTCATATGATTGGTGCATCCACTGTCGATCACCCATTTGGCTCCTCCGGAGAAAACAGCCTGTAACGAATTAAGACTTGGTTTGAGGTGCCCATTTCGTCATGGGGCCTCTCACATTAGTTACAAGAGTCTTAGGGACCCAAATAGCATAAAATCGGAATGCATTACGGGGACCAACGAATTTAGCATAAACCTCTCCTTCCTTTGATTTGCGAAGTACATAGGATGGAGGCATGAATTCAGTCGTCTTGTTGAGAGTAGGCGAACCCCTAGTAGCCGACCTACTCACAACCTTACCTTTCTCCTTGTGTCCCTCTCGTACAAATATTTCTTTAAGCAGAGTGGTACACTTGAGAGGAGATGCACTTTTCTTGGCGGTGCTTGGATTGAACCCTAGCCCTTCCTTGGCAAAGCCTCCATTGTGTTGACTTAAGATCTCATTGAGAGTCTTTTGTCCTTGTGCACATGTCATGAGACCTCTATCTAGCTGTGCCTTTAGCGAACATTTTTCCTCAAGAATAGATGTCAGTTCACTACTAGAGTTAGTAGTGCAGGTATCAACATTAATAGTAGGTGAGGAGTAAGCCTTAGCTAAAGTGTCAAGATAAGTAACCTTGAGTGCCTCAAAGCTCTTTGTAAGAACAGTGAGTTTCTCTTCCTTGTCTTTGAGAGACAAAGATAGATGCTCACAGTCCTTAGAAAGGGAAGCATGAGAGTTCACTAGTCGGTTATTATCATTTAGTAACTCTTTGCACACAGATTCAGCCTTTTTCAAGGAGGCAAGATCGTTAGCATGTTTATCAAGGTTTTCACCAACTTTTGAGCATAATGCATCATTTTGTGCTTCCTCATACATGACTTTCTGCTCAAGATTTTCATTTCTTTCCTTCTCCCCAGTGACGAGGGTTTCGAGTTCCTTGATGGTATTGGTGTGCTTACTCACCATTTCCATAAGTATGCGAAACATAGTGAGCTTCTTTCCTTTAAGAGAGCACATAAATTTGTTTATTTTGGCAAACATGGGATGATCGAAGTCATTATCCTCATAGTGATCTTCCGCATCAAGATACTCATCAGGTGAGGTAGAAGCTAGACTGAAAGAGTTTAACCGTGGAGTTACCTTAACCTTGTCATGGGAGCTTTGGTCTTCCTCATCTCCCATGTCAGTCTTTGCCATCAAACACTTGTGGGCGTTGCCCTTGTAGTCTTTCATATAGTTGTAGTGAACAACATCACCACTTTTGTTGACTAGCCTCAAGGTGTTTTGTGTATCCTGAGCTACTCCGGAAACCCCACCAACGTCATCTGGATCTGATTCTTCTTGTGCAACCATTGCTCTTCCATCTGTTCTCTTGAGTTTGGAGTTCATAGGGTTTGGCAACTTCTTCTTTACAAAGGTCTTCGGAAACCTTGGTTTATCTTCTCTCTTCTCATAAGGGCAGTCATTGGAGAAGTGGTTGGTTTCCTCACAGTTATAGCATTTCCTTACCTTCTTTGGGAATCTTCCCTTGAATTTTCCTGCACTGAACTTCTTTACAAAGAGAGCAATGTCCTCATAAGATGGGCTTTCATCAGAGTCAACATCATCACCATCTTTGCAGTCATCACCACCCCTTCTTCTTCACTTTCTTCTTCATCACATTCATGCTTGGCTTTCAAAGCAAGATTGATCTTTGATGTTGAAGTGCCATGCATGGCAAGGTGCTTTGTTGCATTTGCCTTTGACTCTTCAAATAATTGGAAAGTGCATATGATGTCATCTGGAGTCATTTCTTTGAACCCATGGTGCTGCCTCATGTCCCATACCATTTGATGGTGGTACGGAGCAAGAGCATGAAGTAACTTGTCCACGAGAAACCTCTTGGTCAGATTGAAACCATCTTGCGTCTTGTCACAGTCACATGACTCAATGTCTGCGGCGAGAGTCATGAGCCGTTCTAGCAGCTGCTTGGGAGATTCACCCTTTTCCATACAGAAATTCTGTAGTTGCCCCTTGGCAATTTCATATTGAGCAAGCCGAAGAGTGGAGGTACTGGTCTTGGTCATTATAATGCTATCCCACAGTTCCTTGGCACTTGTGATGTGAATGTAAGGTCTCCGTTGCTTGTCATTCATTCCTTTTCTTATGCACATGATCGCAGTGTCATTGAGATGCTTTTCATAAGTTTCTCTGGGAGTGAGGCACCTTGGATCTATAGGATTGTACCCATGCTCGAGGATGTCCAACATCTCATCATTGGCGTACCTAAGATGATCCTGCATACCAACTCTCCACAAAGCAAAATCGGAATTGTCATCAAGCAAGGGAGGCTTTCCTCCAGGATTGTACTTAGGTTTCTCAACTTGAGATCTAGCATAAAGCCATGGAACACTGGTTTGGTTCCTTTCCGGAGGTTGTTGGCCAAATGAAGAACCGTGCACATGTGGCCCTGAGGCCCTCGGGGACGTGGCTGTCCCCGTGGTTAATGATGCCAGTCTCATTTGGACCAAGGCCTCAAGAGAAGCATCATGCTCCTCTTATTGCTTGGCAAGGGCCCGTTCCAGGTCCTCAGAGGTGAAGGACTTGACTTCCGTGGAAGTCCCGTCCCTCTCCACTAGAGCTACAGTAGTGGGAATCCCGTCCATCTCTCTCTAGGGCGGTTAAGCCACAAGAATAGAGCACGGCGCTCTGCTACCAATTGAAAAGGATCGAGATGGACCTAGAGGGGGGGGGGGTGAATAGGTACAGTTCCAAATTTTAATAATTACTTAGCAATTTTAGGCAAAGGTGCGGAATATGAGCGTAGGCCTAATAATTGCTATGACAAGGAGTAAGCTATTTAGAGTGAAGTAAGGCAACCGGTAAACAATAATCAAATACAAGTACGTAATAAGGATTAACACAAGTAGAGAGTTGGGGTTAGGAATAACCGAAACTCCAAGAGAGACGAGGATGTATCTCGATGTTCACTTCCTTGGAGGGAAGCTTCGTCACCGTTAGAGGGGCGGATGTTACCACGAAGGCACACCAACGCCACGAAGGCTCACCCTATTCTCCCTTTGAGATAACTCCACGAAGGCATTTCTCAACCACTAGTGGTAAGCCTTGAGGTGGCTTCCAAACCTTCACAAACTTTCCGGGGGAAATCACAATGGTTTGATTCCTCTCCGAAGACTCCTACCGCCTAGGAGTCCCCAACCTCCAAGAGTAACAAGATCACGGGGATTGCTCAAAACTTGCTCAAATCACAAATCACTTTGGTGGAGAGGAGGAGAAGGAGACGATCTATCTTTTGATTGGAACAACACTCAAAGGGACTCACAAATGCTCTTGGGATCTAAGATTGAGTGTAGACAAGAGTGAGTGAGAGGAAAGGTGTTCTTGTATGTGTTCTAGCTGTGTTGGACACCCTCTCACGAAGTGGGAGGGGGTATATATAGTGGGGAGTGTAAAACAACCGTTGGGGACACTTTAAGTCACACAGGGTTCGGACATCCGGCAGTTCACGGATGTCCGGGCGTCCACAAGGGGTCGGACGTACGACAGGGGTCGGTCGTCCGAGGGCTGTAGATATGTCTGGAATCACTGTGAATAGAACAGGGACCGGACGTACGGAGAAGGCCGGAAGTCCGTGTTATTCGACTCAACTTCTTCTGGTGCAAGATTCTGGATTTCTGAAAGGGGACGGACGTCCGGCCCTCGGACGTCCGGAGGGAGCCGGAAGTCCGAGTTATATGGCTCACGTTCTTCTGGTGCACGGCTCCGGATTTCCGAAGCTGGTCGGTCGACCGGCCCTCGGACGTCCGGAGGGAGCTGGAAGTCCGAGTTATATGGCTCACGTTCTTGTGGTGCAGGGCTCCGGATTTCCGAAGCTGGTCGGTCGACCGGCCCTCGGACGTCCGGAGGGAGCCGGAAGTCCGAGTTATATGGCTCAAGTTCTTTTGGTGCAGAGCTCCGGATTTGCGAAGCTTGTCGGTCGTCTGACCCTCGACCGGCCCTCGGACGTCCGGAGGGAGCCGGAAGTCCGAGGCATTAGTCCTGTTTTGAGATAAGAGCAGAGTAGTGAAGATGTGGTATTGAGCAGAATAGTGAAGATGTGGTATGAGCAAATTCATCGCAAAACCTGTGATCCCCTCTTAATAGTGCGGGATCCCTATACTCAAGAATAGTAAACTTGAAAAGGATAGTCTACATCATCTTTTCTCAATCCCGAGCCTTCTTGACATATAAATCCCGATCTTCTCAGACCACCTTGGCACATAATTCTCAATCTACTAAAGTACTTGCCATCCTGAGATACACTCAACAAATAGGATTAGTTTCCTATGCATGTGTTGTCATTAACACCAAAAGTCGATTAGGGGTATAACATGCACTTTCAATACTGACCCTTCTGCCCGCATTTGTGACAAGTGACATATGCCGGCTGCCGGAACTGAATCTGAGGAGGCCCTTGCTTCTGATGCTGGTATCTCTACTGAAAGCCAGGGTTGGGTGGGTGGGAAGAACCATGACCACCTGAGTGCTTCAGCTGCTGTGAGTGCCGAGGAGGAGGAGGAGAAACCCAAAACCTCTATTGCTTCTGAACCACCTGAGTTGAGGAAGAGCTGGAATCTTTGAAGCGCTTCTTGGAATTTTCCACCCTGAGCAAAGGTGCCTCTGCTCTGAGAGCTAGGTTGTAGAACTTGTCGAATTCCTCAGGATCATGCAAGGCAAGAGCTAACTGCAAGTCTTCCTTCAAGCCACCCCTGAACTGGTAGATCTTGCACTTCTGATCCGGAATATCCCGCAGCGTGTAACGGGCCAGCTCGTGGAACTCAACATTGTACTTGTACACAGTATTGCTGCCCTGCTTCAACCGCCTGAACTTCTTACACATCTCCTCCACAAAACTGGAAGGGATGTAGTGGGACCTGAAGTCATGACAAAACTCGTCCCAAGACATCACCCTAGCGCCTCTGGAGTCCTTGAGCTGCTGCCACCATATAGAAGCCTGTCCCTTCAACTGAAACGTTGCAAACTTGAGATAGTCCTCCGGACGCACATTGCTACACTCGAAATGTTTGTTCATATCACGGATCCAATCTTCTGCATCAAATGGTGGTCGCAAGAAGTGAACGTCTTAGGCTGGTTCGACAGGAACTGACTCAGATTGGCGAAGTGATTGCCACCCTGCTGGAAATTGCCCTGTTGTTGATTGTCTCTCTCCTGGATCAAGTGTAATAGCATCTGAGTGTTCGCATTAGTAGCTGCCATCATCGCTTGCCAGGCCTCTATAGGAGGAGGCGGCGGCGGCGGAGGAGGAGGTGGTGGAGGCGGCATATCCTCACGCCCCGGGGTCTGACGAGTCGGTGGAGCCATCCTGAAGACGAACAACATATTAGTCCACAGAATAATTGAAGATATTGCTGAATCAAAAGACAGAATATCTGAACAGAATTTAGCAATTGCACTTGAACAACATAGCAAGAATGCATCCTCAAAGTGACGGACGACAAAATTCCGATAAGGACCACTGCAAACAAGTGTGAGCTAGAATTGCTCGGAACAAACATATGATTGAGATTCCCCAAACCTCAATCAAGCGTCTGTAGGAATATAGTCCTATAAGATACTAATTGATATCCCACCTATGAATTCCTGAAATAACTGGTCATGCAATCTGGTACACGGATACAAGGAGTATTTCACACAACTCCTAAACTAACCCATCACCTGTATCACATCCTTCAACACACAACCAGCATCTCGGACCTTCATCTACAACAGATCCTCGTGATCACAATGATACCAAGTGTGGTAGTACCCCCAAACAATCTACACCAGTACTGGGGACATTGGAGTTATCTCACCACTACCAGTATTGAAGCAATAACGAACACCCTTCGTTCTTAGATAATCAGAAATCTGAATGATGGCGATGTGCGCAAGAATCCCCCGGAGCTCAACTCCCCTGATACTTAGAGCAGATAGGAGGCACCAGGACAGGATTCCGTCACATCAAAATCATATAGATTTCACAAATACCCGCGTGATCCTAAAAAAAATTTGAGCGAGAAAAGGAGTAGAGTTAAAGATTTCCTAAGATGGGAACCTCACCAGAGCATAGAAGAGGAGAAAAAAGAATCCTACTCTCCAATATAACTAAGACTCAAAACATTTCTAGACTCGACTCGGCCAAGTACGATCACACAAAGGCTCCTATGGTCGTAAGGCTCTGATACCAACTTGTAACGACCAAGATGCGGTCCTTTCCAATTTGGGGATCGAGGCCCCGAATTGGAAAGGCGCGCATCTAAGTGTCTCGCAAACGGGTAACACATCACATACATAATAATAAAGATAGACAATCAGGGATTCAATTGCCTTCTCATAAAAAACTCAGAGTACATCACACATACAACCAAGGTAGTTCTGCTACAGACTACAAAACATAGAAATGCTATGCTACCCTGCGTGCAGGCCCACAATCACGACCACGCCTCAATCTTCTGGATAGTTCACGTAAAGGCGGTCTGTCTCCTCGTCGTACTGCCACGCCAGCTGAGTGCCGTAGGGATCATCTGTCTCTGGGGTACCTGTACCTGTTGGGATTTTGGAGGAATCCGTGAGCCGCGGGGACTCAGCAATCTAAGACCTTGGTGCCAGAACTAGTCAAGTTATTAGGTAGGATAAGGTGAAGTGTTTAAGTTTGCAACAACCTAAGCTTGATTTGGTGGCTATCTTACATAGCATTTATGAAGGTGGACTATTCTAGCGGTCGACAATTTCTTGATCACTAAGTGACCTGAACACCTACCTACGACATTCATAACCCCACCGTGTTCCCGATCGAAGAGAGATCTTTGAGGGGACAGTCACGGGTACGCACACAGTTGGCAATTTTATTAGCTTATGTTTGAGTTATCTAATACCGGATGTTAACAAAATATTCCAAGTTGCCACGTAACCGCGGGCACAGCTTTCCAAAATATTAAACCCTGCAGGGGTGCTCAAACTAGTCCATCACAAACGTACACATGCCGCAAAGTCATCCTCTATCACGAATCTCGTGATCTCGTCGGATTCCTTAGAGGAAAACCTCAACTCTGGGGGAAACCAAAGCTTCACTGGGATTCCTATACGCAGGATATACCACTAAGGTAAGGCAAGACTAGCAGGATCTTCCCTCCTGTCGACGACCCCGATAAGAGCCGCGTATCTCAGTCTCAGGACACGATGGATGGAAAAGCATACAGGAGCCAAACCTCAAGTTTCCCTGTGGTGGCCCCCGCAGTCTGTCCATGTTGGACCAACACTCATGAGGAGCCCTGGCCCGGGTTGTTGATTAAATTCCTCGGGGTAGCTATTCCCTATGCAGATAATTATTAAGTGATTAGCAAATTAACACCAATATTGGGTCCTGCTGGACAAGCCTTAGCACTACGCGATTTATCGAGGGGGTCCCCATAACAACCCCGAATGTGTTAGGAGCGATCAATATGGAATCAAACACCGGTAACCGGTAACTAAGCGGCAATAACGGAACAAAGCACCCGGCAAAAGGCTAGGCCTTCTGTCATTTACCAAGTATATAGGTGCATAATTAAATAACAACATTTAAGATAATGATATCAAGCTCATGTTATCACATGAGTCAAAGCACCTGCATCTAGCGACGCTAATATTAGTAGCTAAGCAAAGCCTACTTAGCCATTCAAGTTTTGCTAGGAAGGGATCAGTGTATGGGTTCATGGCATATCAAGAGGCAAATATTTCAGTGGTAGGCAGCGAGCAATTTGACATGGAAACGTAATCTAGCATAACAAGTCTAGATATGGAATCAAGGTCATATCATCTTGCCTGTGATATCCTTAGCTTGGAATGGTTCTTGTTCGTCCTGCACGTACTCTCCCGATTCCACGTACTCGTTCTCCGATCCCGGTGCTACCCAACATAAGAATAACATCCAATGAACAACAGCACCTCAAGATGCAACAAGCACATGATGCATGAGATGAAAAATGAGCATGCATCACTATTTCTATCACTAGCACAAGCAAGAGAAGCTACTACAAGTTTCTGGACAGAACTGTACCGAAAGGTATTTTGACATGCATGAGAATGACATGATCAGACGCGTCTCATGAAAATGATGCAAAACCGTATAAAGAACAATACAATCGGAGCTACGGATCAACGGGAATCAACGAAACAAGATATGAAGCCCTACGTGTCAAAATCTACACCACACACTCAAATGGCACAAATCTGGTATTCCCAGGTTGCCAAGACATATAACAACCCAGCATGAATGGATTGGAGCAAGGAAGAACACCACAACAACAACTAAGCACTCACAATCATCAAAATGACAATACTACACAATCTGCCATAATCTGCATCTTAGCTCTTTGTGAGCTACATGCAGCATAGCTACAGCCCTCCAAATATGACATAACATATGTGGCTGTAGCCAACCAAGAATACTACAAGCACAAGCAAGAATCACACCAAAAGGAGTCAAACACAGGAAGACACAAGGCTACAAACTTTCCCAAAACCATCAGATCTCAGGGACTTAGTGAAAATTCCTGCACCTGACTTTTTGTCTTAGTTCTGAAGCTTTTTGACAGCAGCCAAAACATAACCTATAGGACTCCAAATGGGATGAAATTTAACAGGGAGCTTCAAAAATATATCAGGTCCAAATGCATAGCACTGAACTAAGGCTAGATCACAACACAATGACCAGCACAACCTCATCTACAGGAGAAGAAAATATTTCCAGATTCCCAGACTTTGTGAAATTCCAGATTTCACTAAGCTGGAATTTCCAGCCACATACCCACTTTGGATGGGCACCACTTGCACACAAGGATTCCAAATCATGAATTGCAACCCACATGTGGTAGAGGGGGTCACCGTCTACTACCACAACCAAGAATCAAATACAAGAGCACATCACCATGCATGGAACCAAGCTCTAAACTTAGAAGAAAATGCAAATATGACTTTCCAGGAAAATGTTCCAATGGAAAATCTAAGTTCACCAATGGATTCCTTGGGAAATTATACCACAAAATAATATATAATATGTGGGCACTTACTTGGAACAAGTGACCACAAATTAAGGAAGAGGAAACTACTCCAAATCATGACTAGTGAATAGTGCATACTTTCTTGTAGTTTCACTATATCAACTACTACATGGTTGAGCTCATGTGCACAATGACAAAGTGACATGGGGGTTTGAAACCCATGTTTATGTCATGCACATCAACTTCACCACCACTTCTACCAAGCTATCCACACATACAAATCACCATGCCCTCTCACATATGGACATGTGAAGGTGCATAGATTTGCTTGCAAAGGTGGGGTGCTTCTCACACACACATCTACTCCACATCACCCACAAGCACATCATGCTCTTGATCAAAACACATACCTACACATGTTATCATAGCAATCATCACTAGAACAAGATCAACTATATATATACACGCACACAAGAACCACTACTCCTACACCACAAATATGTGAGGAGGGGGTGAACCCACACACACACTCAAACACCTTCACATCATGGTGCATAAGCTCATCATATCACATGAGTAACACACCACAACATCATGGTGGCATGCACCTACACACACAACCTAGTGCAAACACCAAGTGCTAGTACGTACAACAAAGAAGAACCTACACATGCTATATCTACACTTGCTAGCATATTCCTAGGAACAACTACTTGCTGTGAGGAGAAATAAAAGTATCCCACAAGGGTACCTAGCAAGATGCAGCACCAAACTTGCAAGCCAAAGAGAAAACAACAAGGAATAAGCAAAAAAAATACAAAGTGTTTGGGGGGATTCGAACCCAGGACTTCCTGGTTCCCACCAGCCAACAACACCACTCTCCTACTACTCAAGCTCACAACAGAACAAAGGGATAGCAATGCATAAGCTGCCTCCCTGCGCTACTGTGCCCGAGAGAAAACCAACAAATAAAAGGGGGAGGCTTCCCTGGGATCGAACCCACGACCTACTGAGAACAAGCCCAAGTCACCAACCGCTGCGCTATGCATCGACATCTGTCTGAAGAAGGTGCACAAACAAGGAGAAATAACAAGAGCGCCTAGTGCTCTGCTTGGGCACGCAGGGTCGCCGGCGACAGGAGGGATGCCGTGCTGCCCTGCTGCTCTGCACCACGAGGAGGAACCCTAGTGCTACTGCTCGACGACCACGCGGGAGAGGGATCCCCTGCTACTGCTCATCACTACACACCCTCTACTACCGAGTAAGATGCACGCACACACACAACCTGCTGCTGCTCGAGGCAGAGAACGCACACACGCACATATACCGGATCCAGGCCGATCTAAGGGGAAGAATGAAGGGGAGCTGCACCCTCACCTTGGGGAGGAAGTAGAGGCTCGGATCGAAGGAGTCCGGACGGAGGAGGAGGAAGAAGCTTGGAGGAGTCCCTGTCTGCAGAACCGAAGAAGAGGAGGTAGACCATCGGGTTCGCGGCGAAGACGTGGTCGTGCTCGTCGGTGAGGACGCTCTCCGGGGCTCCAAGCGCCGGGAATGTGTCGCGGGACGCACCACCGAGCTTCTAGACATGGCCGCCGTTGCCGGAGACGACGGGAGGCAGGGGATCGACGACAGGCTTCTTCTCTGCTTCGCCCTGCTAGCCCTACAGCAGACTTACCTTGGCGAGGAAGGGAGAGATGGAGGGGAAGAAGAGAGGTGGCGGCGGCAGGAGAGGGGGAAAGGGAAACCCTAGGCCGAGGGGGGGGGCATGGACGCGCAGGTTATATGGGGCCCCTCGACGTTTGTGCGTGACGGCGCAACTCTCTCTCTCGGCACTGACGGAAAGAAGCAGAGGGAGAGGGTGTAGACGGCGTCAGGTGGAAGAACGAGAGGGGGAACGGGCCCTGCTGCGCGAGAGAAAGGAAGTGGGCCGGCCAAGTAGGAGCAAGCCCCCAGGGTGGCGACAAATAAGAGAGAAACATACTCCCTGGCCTTCCTATTTACAGAAAAGAACAGGGAAGGAAAGAAAAGCACAAGGAAAACTACTCGGGATAAAAATACAAAAAAATTGCCCATGTGCTTGGAAAAATCTAACCTATTTGAATAAAATGCAAAAGAATATTAGGGGCAAATGAATATTTACAAAACAGCAATATGTGGGCTGTTTTGTAATTATTTTGCACCTTTTAAAACCCCCTTTTAAAACCGCAACTCCACATCTTCATATCCACCACAAACATTCTAAAACATGGGCATTTTTGAAACAAGGTTGGGACAAGTGAATATTGGCTTGAGATATAAAAGAGAGAGAGAGAGAGGTTGGCAAATATGACAAGCCCACTTCATATAGAACTAGTCACACACACATGAAATCATAGAGCACCCCAACACATACACAGCATCACAAAGTAGCTAACCACAAGGCGACCACATCACAAGACATGCTAAGACCATATAACACAACACAAGAAAAGGCAAACAATGATATGCTATGCATGCATGCATGGGAAGGAAGGAAAAAAAATACAAGGGACATCACAAGAACTCATGGCACAAATGATATCATCATATCTATGACAAGGTGGGCCCACTTGCATTAGGTTCCAAATAGGGAAGGTTTACCCTTGGGGCACTACAAGCTTTTTCGTGGTTTCGCCGCCGCCACGAGGCGAAACTTGAGCAGAACCAATCTAGAGCTCCGGCAGGACGATCCTGCCGGGAAAACTTCCCTCCGGGAGGGGGAAATCGTCGCCATCGTCATCATCAACACTCCTCTCATCGGAGGGGACTCGTCAGCATCAACATCTTCATCAGCACCATCTCATCTCCAAACCCTAGTTCATCACTTGTAACCAATCTCCGTCTCGCGACTCCGATTGGTACTTGTAAGGTTGCTAGTAGTGTTGATTACTCTCTGTAGTTGATGCTAGTTGGATTACTTGGTGGAAGAGTTTATGTTGAGATCCTTGATGCTACTCATTACCTCTCTGATCATGATTATGATTATGCTTTGTGAGTAGTTACTTTTGTTCCTGAGGACATGGGATAAGTCATGCTAATAGTAGTCATGTGAATTTGGTATTCGTTCGGTATTTTGATATGTTGTATGTTGTTTTTCCTCTAGTGGTGTTGGGGCGTAGTTTATGCCTAAGTGATTTTGGTGATTGATGACAGTACCGTACATGACTAACTATGTGTGTTAAGGTTTCAGATAACACACGTCAACGGCACAAGACGACTCGTCTCCTCTCTCATGGATCGGAAGCACGGTGCTCTCTACGATTCTCTTTATTTGAGTCATAGGAAAGCCGTACTATTAAGAGGGGATCCGTAGTGGAAAGGTTTGGGTGGAATCTATCTTTACACACGCACACGTCACATTCTCCCTTTCCTTTATTTTTGGAGCGGCCCTCGCCTCTTTGTTTTTAGCATCTCTGCAAAATGGTCCCCAGCGGTAGTACCGCTCGTTCCAGCGGTAGTACCGCTGGACTGCTAGCGGTAGTACCGCTGTAGCCAGCGGTAGTACCGCTAGCTGGCGGTAGTACCACCCCTGGCCAGTGGTAGTACCGCTCCAGGTGCTTTGTTCCACCTACCTAGCGGTAGTTCGTGGACGAACCCTTTTGCGAAGACTTTCTCGGCGGTAGTAGTGTTTGTGCACTACCAAGGGGCCATCGGTAGTACCGCTGATGTCAGCGGTAGTACCGCTGGAGGCCCAATGGTAGTACCGCTGCATCCAGCGGTAGTACCGCCAGGCAGCGGTAGTACCGCTCCTGTTCAGCGGTAGTACTGCTGCAGGCAGCGGTAGTACCGCTGGGGCTCGGGCAGAGAGTGGGAAAACGGTCTGATTTCCCCCCACTATATAAAGGGTTCTTCTAGCTGAGGAACCCTATCTCTTACCTCTCTAAGCTCCATTGTTGCTCCACAAGCTCAAAAGTGCACGATCTCTCTCCCTAGCTAATCAAACTTGTTGATTCTTTAGGGATTGGTTGAGAAGGCCTAGATCCACACTTCCACCAAGAGAAAAGTTGATTCCCCCACCAATCCCTTGTGGATCTTGTTACTCTTGGGTGTTTGAGCATCCTAGACGGTTGAGGTCACCTCGAAGCCATATTCCATTATGGTGAAGCTTCGTGGTTTAGTTGGGAGCCTCCAAGTTTTGTGTGGAGTTGCCCCAACCTTGTTTGTAAAGGTTCGGTCGCCGCCTTCAAGGGCACCTATAGTGGAATCACGGTACCTTGCATCGTGCGAGGGCGTGAGGAGAATACGGTGGCCTTAGTGGCTTTTTGGGGAGCATTGTGCCTCCACACCGCTCCAACGGAGACGTACTTCCTGTCAAAGGGAAGGAACTTCGGTAACACATCCTCGTCTCCATCGGTTCCACTTGTGGTTATCTCTATCCTTTACTTTGTATTTGCTTATGCTTGTGACTATATCTTAGTAGTCTTAATAGCTCTCGTTGTTAGCTTCTATAGGGTTCACCTCATTGTCATATTATTTGTGAACCCGTATAGTGTTTACCTTAACTTGCTAAGATTAATTAAAAAGTGGTCGTTGTCTATTCACCCTCCCCTCTAGCCAACCATATCGATCCTTTCAATTGGTATCAGAGCCACGTCTCTTTATTAAGGGTTTAACCACCCGAAGAGTATGGAAGGCGGAGAGGAAGTTACCCATAGGCAACCCGAGGACATGGACTTAACTTCGGTCACAAGGGACGACTTGAATACGGCTATGGCAGCCCTCAAGACGTCCTTGACGAGCGAAGTCAAAACCATGCTTAAAGAATTAATTGAGGGTCTTAAAAGTTCTCCCGAACCGGCTTTAGTGGTTAAACCCACCATTTCCGATTCGGAGGCCAAATCCTCTAAGGAAGCGGCTAAAGGTATGCGATCGGCTTCACCTCACGAAAAGGATGGGACTGGAACATATGCCTCAGTTCCACCCCCCATGGCCTATGGAGGACCCGTTCTCGCACCTCGTCTTAATCGTGTTGGTCCTCCTCCTAAACTTGTGAAAGGTGACTTTGCTAACTGGGTATTTTCTATTAAGTCTCATTTGAATCACAGCTCAACAAACTTGTGGAGAATTATCGAGCAAGGATATTATCCCCATGACCCAAGCAACCTCACTCCAAGAGAAGATGCAGACAATCAATATAATTACTCTGCGTTGTTTATTCTCCAGTCTGCTGTGCCACCTGAAGATCTTCCCCACTTACGTCCCTTCACATTGGCCAAGGATTGTTGGGAGCATATTATGGTGCTATACAAGGGAAGATCAAGTATTCAACGATCCAACTATGAAGTGATACTTGACAAGGCCGATGAGTTTGTGATGAAGGAAGACGAGGACCCTCGTGATCTCTATCGGAGGGTGACTGCTATTGCTGTGGCACTAAAGGATCATGGTAGTAAGGATGTGGACGATACATGGGTCAAGCGCAAGTTTCTCAAAGCCATCATGCCTTTCAATAAAGCCATGTCATCTGTCATTCGTCAGCGGCCAGACTTCCACTCCTTGTCTTCCAGTGAAGTGTTGGATGAGTTCATTGCAATGTCAATCATGAACGAAACAGCCGACAATGCACTTGCTCGTGTTCGATCAAAAACCACTTCACCTAACCTTGCGTTGAAAGCAAGAGCAATGCTTGAAGAAGAAGAAGAAGATGAGGAAGAAGAGAGCTGCCCTGAAGACACAAAGTATGCTTATCATGAGCACATGGCTCTTGCATCAAGGCAATTCTGGGGAAATAAAAGGAACTCAAGACCCACCTTCACCAAGAACAACTCGAGTGGATTCAAACCCAAACAACGAGTAAGGACATGTTATAACTGTGGCAACGTGAGTCACTTCATGGCAGAATGTCCCTATGAGAAAAGGGAAGACAACGGAGGCAAGCTCATTCGCAAAGACAAAACCAAATCATTTCCAATCAAGAACAACTTTGTGAAGAAACCTCACCCAAAAGGGATGGTGGCCCTGGAGGAGTATCCTTCTGATGATGATGGTGATGATGATGATACAGTGGCAACGGCAACTGTTTCTATTGCCACTACCTCTTCCCAGAAGGTGTCTCTCTTCAACGCCCCGAACGAGAACCACATCACCAAGTGCCTCATGGCAAAAGGTACCAATCAGGTAACTCCCATCATTAAGACCAACATTGCTTCTGCTCCTTCATTGTTAAATTGTGTAGAAGATAGTGATGTTGGAGAACTTAATGAGCATGATCTTGATAAGTTTCTATGCACTATTAAGGGAGAACCCAAGAAGCACTTTGTGGCTCTCTTGGAACAAATGGGTGAGGCCACTGACCTCATTGAGTCTCATGAGGAGACCATCTCCGAGCTTCAGGGACATAGTCGTGACTATGCCGATGAAATTGCCGAATTATCTAGTGCTCTAGAAGAAGAGCGCACTCTTCGTTTGGCTCTTGAGGAGTCATATAACGATGACTGCGCTAAAATGCAAAAGAAACTAGATCATGATGTTGTTCTTACTCGCATGCTTAAATCTGAAAAGTATGCTCTAGAGGTTGGCCGTGACAGACTCAAAGAAGAGTTTGACATACTTGACAAGGCCCACAAAGCCTTGAAAGGTGTTCATTTCTCTCTGAAAGAGTCTCATGATCAACTCCAAGCAAATCTTACCAAGGAGATCTCTACTTGTCCTCCCTTTGTGTTAATTGATAATACTTGTGCAACTAACCCCTGTTGTGAGCATGTTCATCTTGTGGAGGAAAATGCCAAGTTAAAAGAGAAACTTGAGAAGGGCCTTGTGGCATGCAGACAAGGTGAGAAGAGTCTGAACGATCTCTTGAGCACTCAAAAGGGTGTTGTAGGAAAGGAAGGACTTGGACTTACCTCCAAGTCAAAAGGTAAAAGGAAGAACAAGAACAAACGATCTCTCACCCTCATGGACATCTTTGTCAAAGAGGGTGAGGGGACTCAGAAGGTGAACAGGAACAAGGTGGACTATGGGAACCCCAAGAAGGGCAAAACCGCTCCTACTAACACAGCCGGCAAACTCAATTATTCTTATGTTTTATGTTGTGCTAGTGATGGGCATGTTTATGCCAGATTTGTTGGTTCCTACGATGAAGATATTGAATGGGCTATCTGGGTTCCTAAGACCCTTGTCTCTAACATGAAAGGACCCATTAAAAGTGGGTACCTAAAACCAAGCCTTGATCTTTTGCAGGAGTTTGCTTCCAGTGGGGTGTCATGGTTGCTCGATAGTGGAGCAACAAATCATATGACCGGAAGCAAGGACTTAGTGGTGGATGTGCATCCTTCTCCATCTATGCCCACCCATGTCCAATTCGCCGATGCATCCTCGTCAAAGGTATTGGGATTTGGTAAGGTGGTCGTCTCTCAAGATTTATCTATTGAGAAGGTCATGCTTGTTGAGTCACTTGCCTACAATTTACTTTCGGTTCGTCAACTTGCAATCATGGGTTTTTCCACATTCTTTAATATTGACACTGTGGTCCTCCTAAGGAGCAAGACTCTTAAAGTAGCCTATGTTGGACATGTCGAAAATGGTCTCTATGTGGTGAACTTCTCAAAGCGACCCACTAAGACTGCGACATGTTTAATGGCTAAAGTTGACGTGGGCTGGCTTTGGCATCGCCGTTTAGCTCATGTCAATATGAGATCTTTGCAAAGTCTTCTGACAGGGGACCATGTTCGTGGACTAACAAATGTGAGCTTTGCTAAAGATCATGTTTGCAGTGCTTGCATTGAAGGAAAGATTCATGAAACTGCTCATCGTCCGACGACTCTTATCTACACTAAGAGGCCATTGGAACTTCTCCATATGGATCTGTTTGGTCCTCCAACATTTGATAGTCTTGGAGGCAGAAAATATTGCTTAGTGATTGTTGACGACTACTCAAGATATACCTGGGTGTATTTCTTTAAAAGGAGGAGTGAAACTCAACAAACGGTCATCAACTTTGCTAATGAAGTGCAACGTCAACATGAAGCAAAGATCTTGATGATTAGGAGTGACAATGGCACCGAGTTCAAGAACTACACCCTAGATGAGTTTCTAGGTGATGAGGGAATAAAGCACCAATATTCTGCACCATATACCCCTCAGCAAAACGGCATGGCAGAAAGGAAGAACCGGACCTTGATAGACGCTGCAAGAACAATGATGGCAGAATTCAAATCTCCATACAATTTCTGGGCAGAGGCCATCAACACAGCATGTCATGCGTCCAATCGGCTCTACATCCGCAAAGGCTTGAACAAGACTCCGTATGAGATTCTAACTGGAAACAAACCCAATCTCAAGTACTTCCGGGTATTCGGTTGTAAGTGTTTCATACTCAAAAAGGGAGCTCGGTTAGCTAAATTTGATTCTAGAGCACATGAGGGTATCTTTGTTGGTTATGCTACAAACTCTCATGCTTACCGTGTCCTCAACAAGTCCACTGGACTAATTGAGGAGACGTGTAACGTAGAGTTTGACGAAAATAATGGCTCCCAAGTGGAGCAAAGTGGTCTTTGTGATATAGGTGATGAAATTCCTCCCGAAGCCATAAGAAGAATGGGGATTGGTCAAATACTCCCCATTGAGGAACCCCTTGTGGCCGAAGGAGAAGGACAATGCTCTACTCAAGTGGAGCCATCACCCTCACAAGCCCCACACGCTTCCGATGAACAAAGAGAAGACTCTCAACAAGTTGATCAGGCTCACGGTCAAGATCAATTGCCTAACAATGGTGATGTGCCCCATGATATTCAAGCACTACCCCAAGACCCCGAACCAGCACAAGATCAAGATCAAGAGCAACCACTAATACAAGATCAAACTAGTGAACCTGCTCAAGTCGAAGGACAAGATGATCAGGAGACTGTCTCACAATTCCCGTCTGGAGCTTCAACAACCGGCTCAAGACGCAAGGGCAAAAAAAAGAAACAAGTCGATGCTCCCCCGTTATCTAATGAAGAACTCTTGGAGCGTCGAGCAGCCAAGAATGCGGACAAGCTGAGAGCCAAGTCACATCTTATGAATAATGTTCTTGGCAGTTTAAAAAGGGGAGTATCTACCCGTCAACAGCTTTGGAATTATTGTGAGCATCACGCGTTTGTCTCGTATTGTGAACCTCAACAGGTACAGGAAGCGCTCGATGATGAGAATTGGCTTATGGCCATGCACGAAGAACTTAACAACTTCGAGCGCAACCAAGTCTGGGATTTAGTGCCTCGGCCAACGAAGGAACATAATGTCATCGGGACCAAATGGATATTCAAGAACAAGCAAGATGCCAATGGAATTGTGATTCGAAACAAGGCAAGATTGGTGGCTCAAGGCTACTACCAAGTCGAGGGTATCGACTACGGTGAAACCTTTGCCCCTGTTGCTCGTCTAGAACCTATTCGTATGTTACTTGCATTTGCTTCTCATCATAACTTCAAATTACAGCAAATGGATGTGAAAAGTGCATTTCTTAATGGTCCTTTGAATGAGTTAGTCTATGTCAAACAACCCCCGGGATTCGAACATCCCAAGCTCCCCAATCATGTGTACAAACTCAATAAGGCACTCTATGGCCTTAAACAAGCCCCACACGCGTGGTATGAGTATCTTACCGAGTTGTTACAAGATCGTGGGTTTGAAATTGGGAAGATTGATCCCACTCTTTTTACTAAGAGGGTTAAAGGGGATTTGTTCATATGCCAACTATATGTTGATGATATTATCTTTGGCTCTCCTAACATTTCATTCAATGAAGAATTTGCTGCACTAATGACTGAGAAGTTTGAGATGTCCATGATGGGAGAGTTGAAGTTCTTCCTTGGGTTCGAGATTAAACAAGGTCTAGAAGGGACATTCATCAAACAAGCCAAGTACACTCAAGACATGCTCAAATGGTTCGAGCTCGAAGATGTCAAACCGGTCAAGTTCCCCATGCCAACCAGATGCAAGCTTGACAGTGATCCCAATGATAAAGCAGTGGATCAAAAGGTATACCGCTCCATGATTGGATCCCTCCTTTACCTCTGTGCATCTAGACCGCATATTATGTTGAGTGTAGGGATATGTGCACGGTTTCAATCCGCACCAAAAGAAAGTCATTACATGGCTGTCAAACGAATCTTTCGATATTTGGCTCATACCCCAAACTTTGGCCTCTGGTATCCCAAAGGAGCAAACTTCAATCTAGTTGGCTATTCTGACTCAGATTGGGCTGGAGATTGTGTGGAGAGGAAGTCAACGTCTGGAGGATGCCAATTCCTTGGTCGCTCTTTGGTAAGTTGGTCTTCAAAGAAGCAGAACTGCGTCTCCTTATCATCCACCGAAGCTGAGTATGTGGCAGCTGCAAGTTGTTGTGCACAATTGCTATGGATGAGGCAAACTTTAAAGGATTATGGTGTCACTTGTGACAAAGTGCCTCTTCTATGTGACAATCAAAGCGCCATCAAGATTTCCCTCAACCCAGTGCAACATAGCAAAACCAAACATATTGATATTCGTCATCACTTCATTCGTGAACATATCAAGCTAGGTGATATTGAGGTTCACTTCATCCACACTGAAGAGCAACTTGCAGATATTTTCACTAAGCCTCTAGATGAAGCAAGGTTCCGGTAGTTAAGGCATGAGCTAAATATCATTGATTCAAGTAATGTGGATTGAAACTAGGCATATTGCACCTCTCTTTGCATTCCATCTTGGTCTAGATGTAGGCATGGACATAGGGGGAGTGTTGTTCTCTCAATGAACTTTCCCTCCCCCCATTATGCGTAAATCAATCTAGTCTTTCACTTTAGCCATTGTCAAATGGCACTTGTGCTTCAAAGACGAGCATTGGTCATGAACCCAAGGATAATTCTTCGCGGTGTCATACCATTGTCTCAAACATAGGTGCCTCGGCCACCGCCCCTCCATCCTTTCTTGCGTATAGAAGAAAGGATATACAATGACAAGTCAACACATTTTCTTGGATGCCATCTCCTTTTACTCACTTGTCATGTGCCCAAGTTCATTCTTTTTCCTTAGCCGTGTTGTAACATTTACAGCGGTACTACCGCCAGGACCCCAGCGGTACTACCGCCAGGATTCAAAATCTAACACGACCGGCTAGAAAATTTCTAGGGTTTCAAGGGGGAGCGGTACTACCGCCAGGGGGAGCGGTACTACCGCGAGGACCCCAGCGGTACTACCGCTGCACCCCAGCGGTACTATCGCCAGGTCAGCGGTACTACCGCTGCACCCCAGCGGTACTACCGCTGGCCCGTACCCCTTGGGCTATATAAAGGGAGGGGGAGCCCGATTTTCTCATCTGTTTCTTCTTCCTCGCGGCTCCTCCCTCCCCTAGCCCGAAATCTCCCTGGTTGGATCTCTCTTCGTGGAGCTCCTTCTCCCCGTTGGTTTGGAAGGGTTGCTTCACCTCTTCTTCCTCCTCCAAGAGCTATGAATCCCGATAAAGCTCCTCCCTTCTTCTATTTGATTGATGTTCGTGTTCTAGGGTTAGGAGCATTGGGGATTGGATCCATATCCTTGATCTTATGGCTAGTTCTTGGATGGCATGAAGGAGATATTTGAGGGGAGTATAGGTTCTATGGTTTGTTGTTGAGTTGGTTGCCATGCCCTAGGATTTACTCGTTTTAGATCTAGCACTTGAACTTTTGGATTAGATCTAAAACGTGCTCTCTCTTGCCTAGGCATGCATTTTTTTTCGTGTTACTAAGTGTTCCTCATGACAGTAGGGCTGGGGTGTAAGTCTTAGTGTTCATATTCAGCCCATGCCCTCGAGAAACGATTTTTACATGTCAAATCTGAAAGTCAAACCCCAGCGGTACTACCGCTATGACCCCCAGCGGTACTACCGCCAGGGCTAGCGGTACTACCGCTAGGCCCCAGCGGTACTACCGCCAGGGGTGGCGGTACTACCGCCATGAGCACTCACTATGTATTTTTTTCTGTGTTTTTTTGCTTAGCAATGCGTGTCTACTTGTTTTGCGTTTGCAAGATTCATTGCCTTGACTCTTCTTGTCGCCTCTGTTTTCGCCATGTGTTCTGTGTCACAGGTGACTCTTCTCGCCGTTCGAACCCCCACGGGACACGCAGTCTAAACAATACCGCAACCAAGAGGCGCCCGAGGGGTCTGCCACCTCAGGTGTGCCACCAAAGAAGAAGTCCTTCAAGAAGGTCGCTCACAGGGATAAGAAGGTCAATATTCGAACAATGTCCCCCAATGACTTTCTGCAGTTTCGCACCAAGAACCCCTATCTCAAAGAGAGGGAAGTGATCAAGGATGTAGACCATTTCTGGGTAAAGGACCAGTGCAGGATCTACCGTGATGTGGTATCTCATTTCAAGAAGGACTATGTCTCTGTTCAGTGGATTGACCTGGCACATCTTCAGCGGAACATGGACTACTTTGGTGATGCCCTCTCTCTGGTTGACAAATTGGGCATCAAGGACATCATCACCTTCAAGACGGATTTTGATCCCACTGCAGTTGCTCAGTTTTATGTCACAGTCCATTTCTCTCCTGATGCAGAGCGTTCCATGGTGTGGATGACTGGGTCCAAGAAGCTGACCGGTACCTGGTAGGAGTTCATGCAATTCCTTCACATTGACTTCCAGGGTGCTGACACTCCTCTTGGTGCTCCCGCAAAGGACAGACTGCAGAAACTGTATCTGAGGAAGGGGGTGCTTCCCAAGCACCTGGACATCATGCATCGGATCTTTCGCAACACCCTCTTCCCTCGGAGTGGTAACTTTGATGAGGTCCATGGCTCCTTGGCTGAGATGCTGTTACTTTGTGAGGAGGCTATGTCTCAGGAGTCTGCTCAGCTGGATATTTCTGATGTGATGTTCACAGAGCTCTGGAACTGCATCATCATGCGTAAGGTTCCTATCTACGGGCCTTACCTGTTCGCATACATTAGCCATAAGTGGCAAGAGGCTTTTTCGGAGGAGCTGCTCTATGCTCAGTCTGATTACATTGTGCATGACCCGATCAGGCTTCGCGTCAAGGACAAGTGGGCCAACCCATCTACATCCTCTCAGCACATGGATACTGATACAGAGACTGCTGCTGATAGAGGAACCGCCTCTCAGCCCCGCTCTCTGCCATGCCATCTTGGGCTATCAAACTGCACGACAAAATGAAGACACTTTTCTGTATGCAGGCCAAGGGTCAGTACCAGACACACGTGGCTCAGAAGCAGAGCCGCCAGAGGCATAAGCGTGTTCTCAGGACCTTGGATGTGGACATCTCCAGCGGCTCAGAGGATGACATCACTCCTGAGGCCACTTGGATGCAGGCTCAGGGGTACCAGTGGTCCGGCGATGAGGCGGAAGAGGAGGAGCAGACCGACCAGGAGGGGACAGACGAGTCTGGTGATCCTGAAGACGAGGAGTAGTTACCTGTGGCATTAGGTGTGCCCCTTTTTGGTGTCTTGTGCCAAAGGGGGAGAGAGTCTAGGATTTGCTTTCATATTCGAACTTTGCATTGCTTTGCTTTATTTCGTATGGTTTGCTTCGAACTTGGTTTGCTTCTAGTTTGCTATCTTTTGTGAGACATGATCTTATGTGAGATTCATTTCCATCATATGCTGTGAGTCATATGCACCGTATTGTCATATATCTCTATCTTTTAGTTCTCATATTATTCTCTGTGCAAATCCGGTATTGTCATCAATCCACCAAAAAGGGGGAGATTGTTGGGGCATAGTTTATGCCTAAGTGATTTTGGCGATTGATGACAGTACCGTACAGGACTAACTGTGTGTTAAGGTTTCAGATAACACACGTCAACGGCACAAGACGACTCGTCTCCTCTCTCATGGATCGGAAGCACGACACTCTCTACGATTCTCTTTATTTGAGTCATAGGAAAACCGTACTATTAAGAGGGGATCCGTAGTGGAAAGGTTTGGGTGGAATCTATCTTTACACACGCACACGTCACATTCTCCCTTTCCTTTATCTTTGGAGCGGCCCTCGCCTCTTTGTTTTTAGCATCTCTGCAAAATGGTCCCCAGCGGTAGTACCGCTGGTTCCAGCGGTAGTACCGCTGCAGCCAGCGGTAGTACCGCTAGCTGGCGGTAGTACCGCCCTGGCCAGCGGTAGTACCGCTCCAGGTGCTTTGTTCCACCTACCTAGCGGTAGTTCCTGGACGGACCCTTTTGCGAAGACTTTCTCGGCGGTAGTAGTGTTTGTGCACTACCAAGGGGCCAGCGGTAGTACCGCTGCATCCAGCGGTAGTACCGCGAGGCAGCGGTAGTACCGCTCCTGTTCAGCGGTAGTACCGCTGGGGCTCGGGCAGAGAGTGGGAAAACGGTCTGATTTTCCCCCCACTATATAAAGGGTTCTTCTAGCTGAGGAACCCTATCTCTTACCTCTCTAAGCTCCATTGTTGCTCCACAAGCTCAAAAGTGCCCGATCTCTCTCCCTAGCTAATCAAACTTGTTGATTCTTTAGGGATTGGTTGAGAAGGCCTAGATCCACACTTCCATCAAGAGAAAAGTTGATTCCCCCACCAATCCCTTGCGGATCTTGTTACTCTTGGGTGTTTGAGCATCCTAGACGGTTGAGGTCACCTCGAAGCCATATTCCATTGTAGTGAAGCTTCTTGGTTTAGTTGGGAGCCTCCAAGCTTTGTGTGGAGTTGCCCCAACCTTGTTTGTAAAGGTTCGGTCGCCGCCTTCAAGGGCACCTATAGTGGAATCACGGTACCTTGCATCGTGCGAGGGCGTGAGGAGAATACGGTGGCCTTACCGGCTTTTTGGGGAGCATTGTGCCTCCACACCGCTCCAACGGAGACGTACTTCCTGTCAAAGGGAAGGAACTTCGGTAACACATCCTCGTCTCCATCGGTTCCACTTGTGGTTATCTCTATCCTTTACTTTGTATTTGCTTATGCTTGTGACTATATCTTAGTAGTCTTAATGGCTCTCGTTGTTAGCTTCTATAGGGTTCACCTCATTGTCATATTATTTGTGAACCCGTATAGTGTTTACCTTAACTTGCTAAGATTAATTAAAAAGTGGTCGTTGTCTATTCACCCCCCTCTAGCCAACCATATCGATCCTTTCAAGTGGTGTTATGTGAACGTCGACTACATAACACTTCACCATTATTTGGGTCTAGAGGAAGGCATTGGGAACTAGTAAGTAGATGATGGGTTGCTAGAGTGACAGAAGCTTAAACCCTAGTTTATGCGTTACTTCATAAGGGGTTGATTTGGATCCACTAGTTTAATGTTATGGTTAGACTTTGTCTTAATTCTTCTTTCGTAGTTGCGGATGCTTGCGAGAGGGGTTAATCATAAGTGGGATTCTTGTCCAAGTAAGGGCAGTACCCAAGCGCCGGTCCACCCACATATCAAACTATCAAAGTAATGAACGTGAATCATATGAACATGATGAAACTAGCATGACAGAAATTCCCGTGTGTCCTCGGGAGCGTTTTTCCTCCTATTAGACTTTCTCCAGGCTTGTCCCTTGCTACAAAAGGGATTGGGCCACTTTGCTGCACCGTTGCTACTTTTGTTACTTGTTGCTTGCTACGAATTATCTCACCACACAATCACTTGTTACCGACAATTTCAGTGCTTGTAGATATTTCCTTGCTGAAAACCACTTGTCAGACCCTTCTGCTCCTCGTTGGGTTCGACACTCTTACTTATCGAAAGGACTATGATTCATCCCCGATACTTGTGGGTCATCAAGACTCTTTTCTGGTGCCGTTGCCGGGAGTGAAGCGCCTTTGGTAAGTGGAACTTGGTAAGGAAACATCCATATAATGTGCTGCAATTTGTTGTCACTTGTCACTATGGATACTAATCCTTTGAGGGGCTTGTTCAGGGTATCTTCACCTCGAACGGAAGCACAAATAGTTGCTCCTCAACCTGCTGGACCTACTGAAAAGATTTGCTTTGAATTCCCTTCGGGTATGCTTGAGAAACTGCTGGCTAATCCTTTTACAGGAGATGGAACATCACATCCAGACTTGCATCTAATCTATGTAGATGAGGTTTGTGGTTTATTTAAGCATGCAGGTGTGCCCGAGGATGAGGTCAAGAAGAAGGTCTTTCCTTTATCTTTGAAGGATAAGGCGTTGACATGTTATAGGCTATGTGATGATACTAGATCATGGGACTACAATCGGTTGAAATTGGAATTTCATCAAAAGTTTTATCCTATGCATTTAGTACATCGTGATCGAAATTATTTCTACAATTTTTGGCCTCGTGACAGAGAAAGCATCGATCAAGCTTAGGGGAGGCTTAAATCAATGCTATATTCATGCCCCAATCATGAGCTCTCGAGAGAAATTATCATTCAGAACTTCTATGCTCAGCTTTCTCATGATGATCGCACCATGCTTGACACTTCTTGTACCGGTTCTTTTATGAAGGGAGATATTGACTTCAAGTGCAATTTATTGGAGAGAATTGAATGCAACTCTGAAGATTGGGAGCTTGAAGAAGGTAAGGAGTCAGGTATGAATTTCACGTTTGATTGCGTTAAATCCTTTGTTGAGACAAATACTTTTTGTGATTTTAGCGCTAAGTATGGACTTGACTCTGAGATAGTAGCTTCATTGTGTGAATCCTTTGCTGCCCATATTGATCTCCCCAAAGAGAAGTGGTTTAAATTTCATCCTCCTTTAGATGTCAATGTAGTTAAACCCACTCCAGTTGAAGAGAAAGTCATTGCCTATAATGATCCTGTGGTTCCCAGTGCTTACACTGAGAAACCACCTTTCCCTGTTAGGATAAAGGATCATTCCAAAGATTCAACTATCATATGTAGAGGCTACATTAGAACAACTACACCCCCTGAGCAAATTTGAGTTGAACCTAGCATTGCTATCATCAAAGATCTTCTGTCTGAAGAAGTTGAGGGACATAATATTCACTTCTGTGAAGATGCAGCTAGAATTGCTAAACCTCACGTTAGAGACAAACATAGGCCTATTGTTGGCATGTGTAACATCCCAAATTTTGGAATGTTAATAAAATTATTAGACTGATTGTTTATTTTTTTGAGTGATTGAAACTTGAGTGAAGTTTGAAAAAAAAAACTTTTTAAAAACTTTTGAATGAGAGGGAATAAAATGACTTTCCCCATTTCCTGTGAATTCAAATTCATATTTTTAAAATCAGCGAGAGGAGATAGCATGACTTCTTCAACTATAAAGAATTTGAATCAAGGTGGCATTTGAATTCCTTTTGATTTTTGCTTTGCATTTTGTTTCTTTCTCCACTCAAGAAGTGTCGAGAATAAATTCTTGCCAAGCAAGAAAGAGAGGAGGACCACGACCCTCCAAAACCAGGGGCATTCATTGAAATATATTGAGCCAAGAAAACCAAAATTTAATTGAAAAAAAATATTAGAAAAAAGAGAAAGCATTTAGGGGTTTTCTGAAAAATATTTTTTTAGTTTTCATTTTGGCCGTGGAAAAATGTTCAACGTGTAGAGTTTATTTTTCTGAAAATTTTGATATATTATACCCCTATATTTTCTGAGCATATACTATTTCCTTTTATAGGTTTTATTTCCTGTTTTCAATTAAAAGGAAAGAGATCTCTTTTATTAGGAAAGTCCTGGGCCACAATTGGAAACGCATCAGGCCTAGATACCCCTTCTTCTTCCTCCTCTCGTTCTTTCCTTCCCACGCAATGACAGAAGCTTTCCGGAAGCTTCCTTGCCCCGATTCGCGAGATATGTTGCCTCCCCTCGCTTCCCACCACCCCAATAAGTACGCCCCGATCCTCCTCGTTCCATTTTCCCCATCACCGCGTCCTCTCCCTGCCCGTAGCCACCTCTCCACCATCCTCTTCTTCCTGCCAAGAACGTTCACCAGGAGCCTCTCCCGTCGCCCCTTACATCGCCAGGAAGCTCCCTCCAGCGCCACCCCTACACGTGCCGTGCCACCCTCCCCTGCCGCTACACCCCCACGTCACCTCCACCCCGCCCTGTCACCCCTACAGCCTCTCCTCGCCGCCATTTGTTCCTGGACAGGAAGTCTGCCAGGGAACAACGCCAGGAGCCAGAACGCCACGCCCCGGACGCCCCTGACGCCTCCCCACCAGCGCCGACCTCATCCGCCGTCCCCCCTCCCCGCCGGCGACCTCCCCCTCGCCGGAGCAGCCCCACCTCGCCGGAGCACCTCCAGCCCTGTCCAGCCACGGTGAGCTTCAAAGAAATCCCGTCACAGTTTTTTTCTTCAGAAAAGAGCAAACTTATAAAATTCATATCTATTAGTCTATAACTCCGAATGAGGTGATTCTTTTTGCGTTAGATCACATTTTTCTTGTAGTTTCAGAAAATAGACAATTTCTCTATCTTTGGATTTATAAAATTTGAATTAGATCAGATTTAGTTTAAACCTTGTTTTGCTTATTCTGAGAGTTTAAAAATAGATTTTAATTTAATCCTTCTTGCTACTGCTTCCTAGTGATAATATCTTTCAGTAGTTTAACTTTCATTTTTTAAAACACTTCTACTTGGAGTTTTTACCAAAACAGATTCTGTTTTAGTTCTTTTAGGATTATGGCTATTTCTTTTTCGATAATTGTTTTTAATTTTTTTTATATTTGAGAAAGTTTATATTTTGTTTTCTGTTAGTTAACAGTAGGTTTTCAACAAAAAAAAATTCATTTTATTTGTTATCATGAAATCAATTCTAGTTCTGTAATAACTTACAATTGATTTCCCTACTAGTTTACTCCCATTTGAAAATACTTTCAAATAGTTTTATGAAAAATACTTTATTTTATCTTAGTTAATTTTTTCTCTGTTATTTTACTATTTTAGTGTTTTATTTTCAGTTAGAACAAAAAATATTTAGTGTTTGATGTAGTAGAAGACTCCCTAGTTTTCTTTGAAATTTCCTTTGGATTCTTATTCGATCTTTCTTATTGTTTTGATTGCATCAACTTTTATTGTTGTTTGATAATTGTTTGCTAGAATGATTACTAGTGTGAGTGCTTATGTGAATACTATGTTTGATTATATAGATTTCATCGGAGAGTGACGAATAGTTCTATCAAGTTATTTCTCGAGAACGATAATTCTTCTTCATCAACCTCACCAGGCAAGTCACGTTGATCATATTATTACCTATATTTTATATGCATAGTAGTTCTACCTTTCTTCACCCAATTGCATGCAAAGTAGGTACTTGGAAATTTGGATCTTGATGTAGTACCATGTGGTAGGCACCCAACACCCTTGTTACTTGGACCGGGACGATGAACTTTATTCTGCTATGCTTTTAGTTGACGGGGTTTGGGTTGAGTATTTACCATGAGTGTTGTGAGAACTTAATAATCAAGACCTGAAGACTCCAAGACTTGCAAGAACTCAGAACAAAATATACCTCTGGGTGAAGGACGGTTTAGATGGGCTCCCTGGAGAAACTAGTGGACGACCCGGATGCATGGGGAAGCGTCATGACATCTTGCGGAAATCTTCACCCAGGTTCAAAGAGACGGACGGATATTTTCAAGACCCAAGGCTTACCTGCACAGCCACAAGTCATTATGGGCTCTCGCTTGGTTGGGCAACGTGGTGACTGTGGACAGGCGGTGCTACGAGATGTAGAAGAACGGTAGGATTGGATGGGCACCGACAGAGGATCAGAGGAACCCGTTGAAAGACCATGTTTTGATCATCCGGTCTTCAAACACCCTGAAGTGCAAGGACATACACGGAGGCGATCAAATCTTGTGGGGAACGTGTGCAAAACTCTGCAGAGTACTCAAACCTAATCGATTAGCCGTGTCCATGGTCATGGACAACTTGAGCCAAAGGAACTGAAACTATGAGGAATTCTCAACACCATTATATTTATTTGATGTGGGTAATATTGATAACTTGGGTATGAGAACTGGTTGGCGGAACCATCTCATTAAGAACCAACACCGTAGTAATATTTTGCTTTTAGCCCCTCTTTTGTTGTAGGAGAAAACTTTGCTTTCCGCTAAAAAGTTACAGCCCCATCTGCCATATATGCATATAGTATAGATGGTATTTTTACCCTCTCTTTTGTGACTTGCCGGCATATTCAATATGCTGACCTACAGGGCTGCAACGTCTTATGTTGCAGATACTTTCGTCGACGAGTAAGAGTACGATTCAGGGTTACGGTCCGCACTCGACTTGCCGTTGGTGTTTATTGGGACTCCACTCCCTTGACTGTTTCCGCTGAGATTTTAAGGTATATATCAGTTTTACGTTATTACATGTGATTGCACTTTGATATATACATTGATGTACTGTGTGTGCCAGCATACTGATCCAGGGATGGCAAGGATACACAGAGGCTTGACTCGTTTTGAGTCTGGTCGCTACAGAAATGGTATATGAGCACATGTTGACTGTAGGACGTGACCCTAGAAACTGGAAATTTCATAGGAAAGGATCTCTCAAAAAATTTATTTTCAAGAACACCTTTTACTTCTCATCTCTTCTGATTTCATCGAATGTTCTCTCTCGTCTCAAATAGTTAGACAATACCCTTACCCCTTTGACCTCATGAAGAATCAACTGAGTTCTACTCCAAAGTAAAGAGGATTTCACCATGCATTTGAAGAATTGAAGCTACACCAATTGAAGACTATGAAGACCCGAAGAATTCGAAGACCCTGAAGCGTTCATATGACCATTAGAAGTCCAAACCCCTGTTATATACCCACGTTAGATATGATGATTTGTGAGCCATCATTGATGTGTGTTTTCTGACGGCCACAAATAAAACCTATTCTCAAAAATATTTTTTGTATTGTGTGTATCTCCCGCCCTCTCTTACCCATCTCATCCCCAAAACCTCAACCCTACCAGATGAAGTATGAAGCTGGACTTGTAGTCTTTGGACCAATGACCCAGCTGGAGGTTGAAATATGGATTCAGAACATGGAGAACCACTTCGGGAGCCATTTGATCTCAAGAAAGTATGAAGTGGCACACGCTCTTCAGTACTTTACCCAAGGTGCTGCTATCTGGTGGAAAATGCATCATGCCATACAAGGATTTAGTGGAGCAGAAACTTGGGACGAATTCAAGAAGACTCTGTAAGATCCCGTCTTATTCAGAAGTGCTATGATAATCCGAAGAATAAGACTTGTGCATGCAAGATCTATGGATAAATAGGACACACCCAAGAGGAACACAAGGATGGATGCACTCATTGTGAAGAGAATCACCCAGCGGAGGAATGCCCAACTAGTCAGGTGACTTGTTTCTTGTGTGAAGGAACCACCCACTACCCAGCCTAGTGTTACATTTACCCCAAGGTGCAACAAGTTGTCAAGCAGCAGAAAGAAGCAATGGAGGAAACACTCACGAAGAACATATTAGAAGAACATGTGATGAAGGAAAATATTGGAGACCCTGATGGACAGAGCCTAACCAGATTTTTCTCCAATGCCTGTTACTCATGTGGAGAGGAAGAACATTTTTCACAGCAGTGCATGAAGAAAAACCAAGAGTATCTGGGAAACTTCCCGACAGAAAAAGTAGAGTTTGATCCACTTAAAATAGAAGAACTGGCCAAAATGAAAGAGTCCGGAAAGAAGAGAAAATACACCAGCCAGAGTCAAATCCCGACACCTAAGGACCTGAGTCATACCAGATGTTTCAAGTGTAAGGAGTTGGGCCACTACATCAATATGTGCCCAGGACGGAAGGAGGAAACCCAAGGAGCAAAAGCAAACACTAAGAAGCCTCGAGACTTGTCCGAACTCATTTGCTTTCGTTGCAAGGAAGCAGGACATTATGCTAGTGATTGTCCACATGGGAAGAAAGCTAATATGGAGTAGTTAAGTCTTGACAATGAAAATAAGTGTGACATGAAGCACTCTTGTTTTCATGAGATTATGGAGTTGAATTTTGTAATAGAAGACTCAGAGATTGTAATAACTTCATGAATCAATAAAAAATATTGTGTCATGATTGCCTATGTTGAAACTGTATGCGTTGTTTCTCTACGAACAAAGATCTCTGAACATTTATGAGGATATGAGAGAATATGATCTATGCAGGAACGAGTATAATTCATTTTAAGTGTGGTAGTAATCGGTAAACCCACAGGATCCAGTGAGTAGGAATATACCATGCATACCAAGGAGACACATACATTCCTCTGAGTACCCATTTTTTCTGACACGTGCAGATGACAACCCTCTACGAGTCATTCCTTAAGGGCCCAGAAACGATCATGACCCTGACCAGTGATCATGATTACCCAAAAATCCAGAAGAAATGATGAAGCACATTCATCTTGAAGGAGATGCAGTCTACAAAGGCTACCCGTTCATGGAAAGTGGAGTGGAACTTTGGTATGTGGAAGTACACCTCCACCATGTGAAAGGAGTTTGTCCAAAGACTATGGGGCAATACTTTTTCGTTTCACGTGTACCACGAGCAACCTTCTTTGATGCTGTTCCTGAAGCTGCCATGGAAGCCGTACGTCAGATTGGAGAAATACTTGAAGCAAGACTCCGTCATACCCAAGAATACCTGAGTGAAGTGCATGCAGAGATGATGGAAATGAAGCTCATGGCCACCATGAGAAAGCAAAATATGGATGATTTCAAGGAGCACCTCGGAAAGTTCCAGTGGAACTAAAGTATCTCCAAGGGAGACAAATGAATAAAGTTGGCAGAAATGCTTGACCATACCAAACAATGTGGATGGCAGCATTTGTAATAAAGTTATTTTTGAATTTGGAGTTTTGAGAAGAAATTAAGGATGTAATAAAGGATTGAATATGAAATGAATATGATTTATGGATGAAGCAATACCTTTTATGGTAAACACACCCATGGAAAAAGAAAAGTATCTCACGGAATGGCGTGTGAACCAAAAATAAGTCTGAGGATTTTTATTATATGATGGTTACCCCAAGAGTATGATGGAATGAAACACTATAGGATTTAAGGTGTAGTGATTCCAAGTATGCCTGCAACCCATAGACCCGGGACTAATAAGGATCAAGTACTACCTATTTGGAGAAGGAAACTTGGAAGAAGCTTTGATGGATCAGCAAACGTTTTCTTAGGAGCATACGAAACCCTGAGAGTTGTGAAGGTACGATAGATGTTTTGTTCAGCTTGCAGAACCAATGGATTATCCAAACTTCATTCGTGGACAAGAGAAATTCTGCAATGCTTGTGAGGATGCCCAAGTGTTAGAATACGAGATTCACTAAGGCCTATACAAGGTAATGATTTCAGTGCGACATGGCTTGGCCACCATGACGACTTACTATTATCATTCTCTTGCTATTCAGAATGGTAAATCTGAGAGACTTACCCATAGTGAGAGACGACGTTCTTTGAAGCCTTTGTTTAAGCCTTAGAATGGTATGATGAAAGCCCCATGTACATGGCATTTGTTGTGACACGTAGGAAACTTTATGGTGAGGATGAAACCAAGACCCCTCTCTGTGCAGGATAACCACAAATGGTAGACCACCATGAGAATCACCGATAGGTTATTTAGAATGATCACGAGATTGTTAGTAAAGAAGACTCAATGACGGAAGAAGCTTATAACAACAGAAGAGCACTCGATTTTGATGGAAAACGTTATGAATATAACGGAAGGGCATCACCAAAGGAGTTAGTATGAAGAAAGTGAGGAGTCAGATGCCAAAACCCGACATGATTGTTAAAGCATTTTGAGGGACCAGTAATCCTCATTTTAAGTGTGGTAGCATCCCACTTTGCAGGAGATTCGATTTGTTGGAAGACCCCCAAACCGTAACCTATCTTTCTAGCCTCTTCGAATCTCCGAGGACTAGATTCATTTTAAGTGTGGTAGGTTTTATTTCCTGTTTTTAATTAAAAGGAAAGAGATCTCTTTTATTAGGAAAGACCTGGGCCACAATTGGAAACGCATCAGGCCCAGATACCCCTTCTTCTTCCTCCTCTCGTTCTTTCCTTCCCACGCAATGGCAGAAGCTTCCTGGAAGCTTCCCTGCCCCGATTCGCGAGATATGTTGCCTCCCCTCGCTTCCCACCACCACTATAAGTGCGCCCCGATCCTCCTCGTTCCATTTTCCCCATCACCGCGTCCTCTCCCTGCCCGTAGCCACCACGCCACCATCCTCCTCTTCCTACCAAGAACGCTCACCAGGAGCCTCTCCCGTCGCCCCTTACATCGCCAGGAAGCTCCCTCCAGCGCAAGCCCTACACCTGCCGTGCCACCCTCCCCTGCCGCTACACCCCCACATCACATCCACCCCGCCCTGTCGCCCCTACAGCCTCTCCTCGCCGCCATTTGTTCCTGGACAGGAAGTCTACCAGGGAACGACGTCAGGAGCGAGCACGCCACGCCCCGGACGCCTCGCCACCAGCGCCGACCTCCTCCACCGTCCCCCTCCCCGCCGGTGACCTCCCCCTCGCCGGAGCAGCGCCACCTCGCCGGAGCACCTCCAGCCCTGTCCAGCCACGGTGAGCTTCAAAGAAATACCGTCACAATTTTTTTCCAGAAAAGAGCAAACTTATAAAATTCATATCTATTAGTCTATAAATCCGAATTAGGTGATTCTTTTTGCGTTAGATCAAGAGTTTCTTTTAGTTTCAGAAAATATACAATTTCTCTATGTTTGGATTTATAAAATTTGAATTAGATCATATTTAGTTTAAACCTTGTTTTGCTTATTCTGGGAGTTTAAAAATAGCTTTTAATTTAATTCTTTTTGCTACTACTTCCTAGTGATAATATATTTCAGTAGTTTAAGTTTCATTTTTTTTAAATATTTTTACTTGGGGTTTTTACCCAAACAGATTCTATTTTAGTTCTTTTAAGATTATGGCTATTTCTTTTTCTATAATTGTTTTTAAATTATTTTCTTTTATATTTGAGAAAGTTTATATTTTGTTTTCTGTTAGTTACTAGTAGGTTTTCAACAAAAACAAAATTTCATTTTATTTGTTATCATGAAATCAATTCTAGTTCTCTAATAACTTGCAATTGATTTTCCTACTAGATTACTCCCATTTGAAAATACTTTCAAATAGTTTTATGAAAAATACTTAGTTAATTTTTTTCTCTGTTATTTTAGTATTTTAGTGTTCTATTTTCAGTTAGAACAAAAACTATTTAGTGTTTAATGTAGTAGAAGACTCCCTAGTTTTCTTTGAAATTTCCTTTGGATTCTTATTCTATCTTTCTTATTGTTTTGATTGCATCTGCTTTTATTGTTGTTTGATAATTGATTGCTAGAATGATTGCTAGTGTGCGTGCTTATGTGAATACTATGTTTGATTATATTGATTTCATTGGAGAGTGACGAATAGTTCTATCAAGTTATTTCTCGAGAACGATAATTCTTCTTCATCAACCTCACCAGGCAAGTCA